>NC_071268.1:11883493-12183493 GCF_023375685.1 Ictalurus furcatus | reverse complement strand
TACAACTGAGCTAGGAAATTGAGTCTGAAATTTCTTGCTTAGTGAACAGTGGCATATGTAGGATCTTCCAATCATTCACTCAGAAACCTATCCCCTTTAATTGTCTTATTCAAGAAAACACTAAAGCCAAAATGCCTCAAAATAAGCAGTGATCAACAATGGCTGCACTATAGACCCTTGAGGGCATCATTATCACAGTTTCCCGGTGAACACCCCCACCCCCTCCGCCCTGTCATTGGTATGTTACCTGATTGTTTTCATCTGTTCTGTGTTACTCCCTGATTTTTTTTTTTTTTGGTCTATGTACGCCTTGCTGTTTTTTTTTCTATTGTTGCGAAGTGTTTTCTTCTATAAAGATCATAGAGAATTTCTGCTCTTGCATCCTGCCTCTCACTGCACATTGCAAAAATATGCATTCATTGTCATAAATTACTAAGCATAAATATCAATATTGGATGTAGAATGGTCCTCTCAAAATGGGGTCTATGGTGTTCTCTTGTGTAAATATGCATTTACAGAAGGAAAGACAAGGAGGATGCTTTGAAAGATAGAGAGTGGGCATGGTATCTATCTTGGAGGTGAATGTTGATGGAGATGTCTATTTATTTACCAAACAGCATCAGCAGAATAGAAGAGTTTCAAGGCCATCTTATTTCCCAAAAGTTCTCCTTTTCTCTAGCAAAATCTCTAGGAGCTATAAAGGCTCAGGCTCTGTGGACACACTCAAGATAATGACAGCTGCAAAGACAGAAGAATATCAGAGCATAAAAGCTGAGAGCACTGGCAAGATGTGTTCAAGAATTCACTAGAGAGGGTTTCAGGGTTTTATGTTATTGCTACTGGTATTGGTAATACCAGGCGACTAAGCATGCTTACTGTGTTCCTATAATATTTATTTGAACAATTTCAGCTAACAAACAGAAAAACTCTATGAAGGGGAGAAATAGTCTTGAAGGACTTTAGTGCCATTAATGTAAACACTATGCACCATAATATGTATGCATGTAATTGGGTATTTACATCATACATAGAGGAGTCCACTTATCATTCTATAGAAAATCACTGGTTTTCACTAGATTTATTTTCTCATCTGGGCTCGTTTCTCATTCATCTTGATCCGGTAGCCATGGAAACTCTAGCAAATGCTGTTGTGAGGTTTTAACTTTCATTGTGCATGCTCAAACCGGTGGACGTTTACCCATTACTAATCACTCATGGCTGCAGAGAAAGACTGAATGCACTCAAACGCAATACAACATGTCCAAATGGACACATGAGAAAATAACACCAGAGACATGAGATCTTAAATATACAATGCAGCGATTGCTACGGTACTACAACTAATGACAGCATAGATGTGTGTGAATAAGCTGCTGACAGCTTGCTTTTGTTGATCTCTGTGCAGTTGAAAGCATGGATGACTATTACTTTACAAGTCTCTGACATTCAGAAGGAAAACATAAAAGGCTACATTTCCATAATAATAGTTTCTTGGGTAAATCATGAATAGAGTAAACTATGTGCATGTGCAATACACATTTTTGTTATATGAGAAGGCAAAAGATATTGCATGATTATGTAATTGCTGTCAAATCATAAAGTTATTCTTTGTCAGTGTGTGTGATGTTTGGTAGGGTGTACAAGCAGCAGGATCTCATTTCCAGTGCCTGCTCTGCTTCAAACCTCCCTCAGTCATCACGCTGCCAAATGTGTAAAGTTTTTTATACCACCTCTGGAGAAACGCATACTACTATGTTGTATTTACATCAGAGAAAAAGTGGAATTTACACACACCATGCACCAGAAGTATAGCATATACGTATGCTAAATACACAATATGGCCAAATGTTTGACCTGACCATCACACCCTTATGTGTCTTTAAATCCCTTTGCTGTTATAATAACCTCCACTCTTCTGGGAAGGCTTTCCACTAGAGTTTGGAGCATGGCTGTGGGGATTTGTGCTCATTCAGCCACAAGAGTATTAGTGAGGTCAGGGACTGATGTTAGGTGAGAAGGTCTGGGGCACAGTCAGTGTTCCAGTTTATCCCAAAGGTTTTCAATGGAGTTGAGTTCAGGGCTCTGTGCAGGCCACTCGAGTTCTTCCACTCCAACCTTGGCAAACCATGTCCTCATGGAGCTCAATTTGTGCACAGGGGCATTGTCATGCTGCAACAAGTTTGGGCCCTGTAGTTCGACTAAAGGAAATTGTAATTCTACAGCATCCAAAGACATTCAATACAATTGTTTGCTTCCAATTTTGTAGTAATAGTTTGGGGAAGAAGCACATATGAGTGTGATGGTCAAGTGTCCACATACTTTTGGCTATATGGTGTATTTTTTTCCCCAGGCAGCTTGGATATACTGTTCTAGATCTAACAATGAGTGCTTCTTATTTATCTATTATAACATTCACAGGTCTGTCAGAATAAAAAAATGTTCTGGCATTTGGAAATACAAAGGACAATTTGATTGATCAAGTCTGCATGATGCTCATTGAAGAGTTAATTGGCTTATTCTGGAGGTATCTATGGATATTAAAGAAGACATGAGAATAGCCTCTATTGCATATTAAGGGAAAATGTGATCTTAGTGATTCTGACTGTGGTGTGGTTGTTGCTACTGGACAGGCTGGTTTGAGTATTTTAGAAATTGCTGGAACACCCCACAAGACCTATCATTTTGGAGATGCTCTGACCTAGTCGTCTAGCCATAACAACTTGGCACACAGAGAGGTTGGCATTACATTGGTATGTGAGTCACTGTTGGGAAAAGCCTTCCATAAGGAAACCTCCATCTGTTAAATTGAAATCAATGTGCTTAGGCCTTTTAAAGATTACCTACATCTGCTGTTTTCCTCTGTTTTCTAAAACTGAAGTATGAATACACTAGCTAATTATAGAATTCCTTATTCAAAAAAAAAAAAATCTGTGACCACAACAAGCTTCAGATAGGTACCAGCTAAATAAATTGTTTCATTTCAGAAAGTGAAAATATAGGCTAGTAATTTATTTTGTGAAGTGTTTTGGTCCTACATGACCCTATCTTTCACTTTGTGCTGAACATTCAATCAATATGTAGTTTGTCTGTGAGAGACTTTCAAACGTGGGCCTCAGTATAACCCACATAAATTGTTTCGGCTCCCACCACTAAAGTTCTAGACCTTCGGTTTATAGTCTGTGCAATCATCCACAAGAAAGGATTTTTGGTGCTACTGAGCAGTGGATATTGGCACTGAAAAAGTCACTGAGATAAAGATTTGAGTTTATTTCAAAGCACTGATTTTTTTTGGTTTCATTCATTATTTCATTCATAGCAACCTCTTTATCTTGGTCAGTGTTGCAGTCACTTAGTGGAAAGACTTGTGAACTTCCATATGAATAATTACATAATTCACATTTACATGTAGTTTTTAGTCACTCCATATGTTTGACATGTTGGCATTTCACAAGATTTTAATTTTTCCGTATGTCACATGATAATTTTATTTACACATGTTAATTTTTTACCATGTACACTCTCAGAAAGGATCCTACATACTTTAGTGTTATTACTTTTTGAACACAGGGGGCACAGTGGCCATGGCCCTGTGTGTGCAGAGTTTGCATGTTCTTCCTGTGCTGCGGGTGTTTCCTCCGGGTACTTCAGTTTCCTCCCCCAGTCCAAATACATGCATTATAGGCTGATTGGCACATCCAAAAGTGTCCATAGTGTGTAAATGTGTGTGACAGTGACCTGCGATGGATTGGCACCCTGTCCAGGGTGTCCCCTACCTTGTGCCCCATACCCCCTGGGATAGGCTCCAGATTCCCTATGACCCAGTAAGGATAAGCAGTACAGAAAATGGATGGATGGATGGATGGACTATTTCAACAAATGTTTTGTTAAATTATCCAATAAATGTGTTAAAAAATGAAAAATAAAAAAATTCACACAAGTGACCAACACAACGTGTTAAATTATTGTCCAATCACTTTGCGGACTGTGCTGCCAACATCATCATCCACCTCTGAACTTGCCTCAAAGTGAATGGCTGTTGCTTTGAGCTTTTGACTGGGACAGCAGAGTTGGAGTCCTGAGGCGAGGAAACCAAGTGACCAACAATAAGTTAGTGTTCATCACTGTTTAGTGTTAATGCTGCTGAAAATGCCTGGCTGAGTTTGTGATATTTAGGCAGGGAGTTCCCAAAAATGTATTCACTGGAAAACAGTACCTCAGCAAGTGTTAATTAACTTTACCTATCGCAGCAGCTTCCTCAGTGTTGGCGTTACACTACTAGTATCATCTTCTACAGAGGGATGATAGAGAGTGTCCTGACCAGCTGTCTCACTGTGTGGTATGGGAACTGCACAGCCTCTGCCAGCAAAACCCTACAGCGGATGATGAGAACAGCAGAAAAGATCATTGGGATCTCTCTACCCTCCATCGACACTTCATTCAACAACTGCTGCATCTGCAAAGCCATCAGTATAGCAGATGACCCCCTTACCCTTTTCATCTGGCAGAAGGTACAGGAGCATCCGTGCCACCACCAGCAGACTCCGCAACAGTTTCTTCCTTGAGGCAGTCAGATTACTCAACACCTTGCTACCTCGCAACGCTCACCTGGGCTTAGTCAAACATCTAACCCAATAAGACTCATACCACTGCACACACACTAACCCAGTATGACTCAGTACTACTGGACACTGCACTTTACATACAGTAGCCACATCAGTCACTTTATACTATGGAACTTGTTTTTGATGCCAGTATAGCTGTTACACGTATGCTGCTACATTACAAAATAACTACAGTGCATGTTTACAATTGAACTCCATGTTCTGTGTATCTATTGTCCGATGTGTTTATTGTCTTGTGTATTAACTGTCCTGTGTATTTATTGTCAACAAGGATAACTGATTTTGGTGACTCAACAGGTATAATAATTGTCTACTATTCTGTAAGAAATAGTACCAGTTCACTTAATTCATGACCATGGTAATGTTAGTTAGCTCTTTAGGCAGTAAAAGTAGCTTACAATTTGCAGCTACATACGTAGGTTTGCTACTTAGGTACCATATAAGAGCAAAAGTAGCCATTTTCATTTTACTGAAGTAAAAGCTAAAGTTGATGAGAAACATTTATACACAATACACAGTCTATCTTTTTATCCTTCAAGGGTTTCCCTGCTGATATGCTTACGTGTGTGTGACGAGAAAGAAATGCCTTAGCGCGTCTGGGAGACAGAAAGCCATACTATATATTGGCCATTTTTGAGGTTTGATGGTCTTTTCTACCCTCATTACATGTGTCCTTCTCATGAAATCGATCCAGCGGCTCACAATGATGTCTTGGGTGACCAGACAACAAACCTTTATCCACATTCAATCTCAGGTCTTTGTCATCCTGTCTCTCTCATGTGGTATGAAGGCCACTTGTCATGTAAAGAAGCCTCCAACAGATGCAATTGCAGTAAACCAGTGATTACTGAAGAAAAGGGCAGTAAAATCCAAAAAATACAGAACACGACTCAGGAACAGGCAGAGGTCAAGCAAACAGCAAACAGAATATCAGAGGTGAGACAACAGGCAAAACAGGCACCAAATCTAAACACAGGGTAATCAGGCAGAGATTGAAGGCTTGGTATCATCACAAACACTAAGGAATGGTGCATATACTTCACGGTGAGTGATTGTCTTGAATGTCCTTAACTTCTGTTAGTGAGTTAATGAGATGATTGAGTCCACGTGTGCATGATCAGAAGGATGGTGTGTGTGTGTGTGTGTGTGTGTGTGTGTGTGTGTGTGTGTGTGTATGTGTGTGTGTGTGTACTGGGACACGGAGTCCGTGATGGCCCTGTTTGTAGGCCACGATGCAGGATGGGAAGTGGAGTCCACTGACTGGATTGACCTGACACCACTGCTCTCTAGATTTTATTAGAATACATTTTAATAATTGTCAAAAACTGTGCTTTCGATGGTTTTTGTCATTCAGGTGATTTTCAATGTCTCCAAGAAGTCTAGACTTACCATGATGTGAACTACATGTTAGAGTTGCGACTTAAGTCCAAAACTAAATTATGTCATTATTTACACGGAGAAAGTTAATCATATTCAGAGTTGGTTTATGCACCTACTTAAGTTGATTTTCTGGGCGCCCCATTCAGATTATCCAAATTACCTGTGTGTAGTTCCCATATCTTATGTAGCCCGATTTTTCTTGAGCACTTGCAGTAAGCCCCCTAAAAAATCTGGACTGAAGAAGCAATACAGAATTTTTTAAAATTATATTAGATATATTAAATCAAATATACTACAATGTAACATAAAATATCAGCCTAATATACTGGCAGTATATTGCTGCGTGAATAGTATGAGTAATGATCACAGTAATTACTGCAAATCTAGTATAAATTAACAACATGGCTTCCATCCGTATTATCCATCATAGATATAAAATAGCACTTGATCCAGCACATCCAGCATATCCTATTATGTGTGTGGGATGTAAGCTATTTGATCACACATTCAATTAACTATTTGAGTTGTAAAATGAAAATTACATTGGGTAATATGATTCACTCTTCTGTACAGAAAACATGCCCAAAGTTTGAAGGATAAGTCGGCCAAACAGCTCACTTTAAGTTCATTCATAACCTTTTCCAGAACAAAAACCTGTCCTTGAGATAAGCAATGTCTCTGATTAACCACATGTAACCATAGCATAACAATTGCCATTTTTACATTAGGCTTAGGCAGTGTTCCTACTGGCCTTTACAACATGAACAGTGACACTGTTACTATTTTACTCCTATTAGGGGAAGATAATTAATCTAACACCATTGAGAGTGGCCCAGCCAAGTACCAGGCTAATTTACACCACCATACTGAATTTTAACATGTGGGGTGGGAATAAAGGTCTCCTCTCACCCATGGATGTGACGGCCTTGATTTCTCTTCTTCATTACCTGAGTGCCATCTGGTTATTTTTGGTTTAGTGGCTCACACAAAGCAGGTGGCTTGGAATTAAAATGGTGTCTCAGTCTTGTCACCTGTTGACAAGTTTCCTGCATATTGTGGTTGACTGGAGAGGTATTGGTTATCAACCTTGCCCTGAGTTATCACTGTCAGCCAGAGCAATGCCCACTCATTTTCCCAACAAAAACACTCCTGGGGAAGATGCATGTTGGCAAAAGGTCTTTTTCATAAGTATATATTTTTATAAGCTATTTTTTTTTTTAGAAGTAGGGAACATCTGTGTCTGTGTCTTTACCATGGCAATTTGAAAGCAGAGGTTATGCTTTCTAGGGATGAAAAAGAATAGCTGACTTTAGCAGAAAGCAAACCTTACCCAGAGCAGCTATCCTAGATCTAAATTAGGTAATTACTTTAAGTAAACTGCTTTGTCAACAGATTCAAGTGGCAACTATAGGAAAGGGAGTTAAATTCTTATCTTATGAAACAACAACAACAACAACAACACATACTCTGTTTTTAAATGCATTTCCCATGTAATGCACATGAATTGGCTGTAAAACTTATTATGAACTGTAAAACTGTTAATTGACTTTAACCTCTTATTTAATAACTACTATGGATTATTCATTTTGGTATGGAAGTTAGAGGACGTCCCTACCGCAAGGAAGTACTGAATTGTTCCCATTAGTATTTTTTAGCTATATTAAACAAACCATATACACAATGGTGAAATGTTCATAAAAATATATACAAAAATACTGTTCAGTCAATTACCACATATGATTTAACACTGAGGTTTATTATTATTATTATTATTATTATTATTATTATTATTATTATTATTATTATTATTAAGCTATTCCTTAAGTATAGCTAGCTAGGTTTTCCAGTGAAACACATAGTTAGGTTTTGGCAATTTCATTGAAGCAAATGCTTTTGAAAAGGTGAAAAAAAAACTCCAAATAATGTTTAAGTAAGAAATTGCTAGCTAAGTTTTCCAGTGACAAAGTGGCACCAGAAACTTTGATATTAGCTCATTAGCTAACTATAATATCATGCATATCATTGTTAGCTATTTCACACTAGAAACGGATTACCAAAGGTCAATGATAACACAGAAATGGGTTATCAAAGGTCAATCAAACAGAGACAGAAGGAGAGGAAAATAGAAATAGGCCAGTAGTAGAGCAGACTGAAGGAGAAGCAGATGAGCTGAAGGTTATTTAATACATTCAGTGCTCATTTAGTGCTACTGGTTTCTACAAATGTTAAAAACAAACCTATACCCATGTCAGTAGCTAGAGTGCAACTAACAGGGAGATGTAATGTAGTTACAAAAGTCAGGAATGTAATTATTTTTTGTTAGCAAGGTATAGTGACCATATAAACTCAACAACAAAAAAAGAAATGTCCTCTCACATTCAACTGCTTTTATTTCCAGGTAATTTCTTAACATGTGTAAATATCTGTATTAACATAAAAAGATTCAACAACTGAACAAGTTTCACAGACATTTGATGAACAGAAATGGAATAATGAGTCCCTGAACATTGGGGGTGGGGGGTCAATATTAAAAATAATGATAATAAAGTAATAACATAAAATCTGGTGTGTCCTCCAGCTGCTTTAAGTACTACAGTGCATCTCACCCTCATGGACTGCACCAGATTTTTCAGTTCTTGCTGTGAGATGTCACTCCACTTTTCCACCAAGTCATTTGCAAGTTCTCGATCATGTCTGGGGGTCACATGGTTACATGTAATTTTCCACTGCGAGGACGATCAGCTGTCCTTCCTGTCTCCCTGTAGCGCTGTCTTAGGCGTCTTACATTATAGACATTACAGTTTATTGCTCTGAACACATCTGCAGTCCTCATGCCTCCCTGCAGCAGGACTATGGCATGTTCAAGCAGGTGAGCAGGAACCCTTGACATCTTTCTTCTGGTGTTTTTCAGAGTCAGAAGAAAGGTCTCTTTAGTATCCTAAGTTATTGAACTGTGACCTTAATTGCCTAGCTCCTGTAACTTGTCCGTGTCTTAAGGACTGTTCCATAGATGCATGTGCAATAATTATTTATGCTTCATTGAACAAGCATGAAAAACATTGTTTGAACCCTTTCCAATAAAGACCTGTAAAGCTTTTTTGATTTTACAAAATTATCTTTAAAATATAGTCTTCTTAAAAAGGGACATTTCTTTTTTTGCTGAGTTTATACCAGGGTAAATAGGAATAATTTGGAAACTATGCACATTGTAAGGATAGGCAGTGCAGTAACATCATGAGTGATGTGATATGTTTATACATAAAATCTAAGCTGGCAAAGTGACACAATGGGTAGCTCACAGCTCGGTTTTAGATCATGAGCTTGGGTTACTGTCTACCATGTTCTCCCCCAGGTTTTCCCAGAATAGGTTCCGAGTCCACTGTGAGCCTGACCAGGATAAAACAGTTACTGAAGCCACAGCTAAATCTGCTCATTGACTTGGCAATTAACTGATGAATTTAAAACAAACTACAGAAAATATGCAATACATAAGGTTTCAAGAGTATAGACTGAAAACCACCAATTTATGTTAAGATTTTATAGAAACATCAAGAAAAATGCAATCTTCAGTCCAATGCACAGGACAGTTTTCTAGCTAGAAAGTTAAAAGGGCTTTGGCAAGGTTAATCACTATGAATAATTCAATATCTCCATAAATGCATCAATCTTGATAGCAAAATAATGAACAAAAGGACAGACAGAAAGGCTTGATAGAGGTGCAGAAGAGAGTATAAATTAATTCTGAGGCATGTGAGCTCAACCCCTGCTATGATATGCATTATTGTAATAATAATAATAATAATAATAATAATAATAATAATAAAAAGACGCAATTAATGCCCAAGAAGACCATGTTAGAGAATACAGTTTACCAGTGTGGGATTGTACCCTATGATCTACCAGGAAGCCTGTGGTAATGAGAGTCAATGGTGACTAACTCATTACTGCATAACCTGATAGGCGTATTCCCTATAGATTTGGCTGTGATGAGGCAGGGTGGCTGAAATAGACAGTCCATTGCATGAGATGCTTGAAAGGGCAGGTCATGATTCACTTACTGACAGGCAGCAAGTGACAGAAAGAGAAAAGAGCAGGAGTGAATGACGATGCATCAGACACTTTAAGCAAGCTTGTTTTACAGATGCGGTAATGGCTAGTTGTGATCATAGATGGGAGACCTAAAATCTAATCTGTATCAGTAGCTAAGCAACGAAACTGTTAGGGTTGATTGTTGCGTTATATCAAGTTCCATCAATTGCATAAAATTAATTAAACGTAATTAACACAAACAGACTGCTAAAAAAAAAAATGCACAGTATCCTCAGAGCTAGTGCAAAGTGACAATAGCACATACTGACATGTTCAGAACTATACACACTGCTCATCTGTACATTTCAGATTGCACACACTGTAAAGTTGTTTATACTCATCTTTATTTATATTTGCATACAGTATATGTCCAGTTCAGACATGAAAATCTATCCATCTACTGATTGGCTCCCTCAACACCAGTGTGCAGCCTATCAGCCACGCTTCTATGAATAACTCACATCCTACTTCTCTACTTCTCTATGTCTGTCTAGGTCTATCAGACCAAGTATTCGTACTTGCTCAGCAGCAGCAGCAGCACTGTAACAGATCTAGTGTGCCAAGACTAGAAATGAAAACTAGAAATGAAATTTCCTGTAAATGAAATCATACTTGGCCAAATGAAGATCTATCAAATCTAAAGGGCAATTCACCTGATATGACTATGACTGATAGGCTGCATGAATCTACTGTACAGTCTGGGAGAGAAAGAAATCGGCCACAGCATCACTTCTTCATACCATTCTGTATATTTTTCTTGTGACCGTTGATGGTGCTGTTGCACTTGGTTCCACCTTAAGATTAATCAACCTTAAGCCATTTGCTAATTGCAAATCATCTGATATGGATGCCAAAAAAGAAACCTATATTGATGTATTTTTGTCTCCCAAAGCCACTCCTGTACACATTATATATAATTGTGCATCCTCATATGTCTTCATTCAAGTTAGAAGCAGAACAAGTCTTTTCTTCAGCCTGTAAACCCTTGGAATAAAGCTGAATTATGCGAGTGGGATCACAGAACAAGCAGGCAGAAACATGGTGGATTGTCAGTGTCATGTTTCTACTACAAGAGAGGAGATCTGACCACATGGTCTCACACTTGGAATTCATATTAAAAAAACTATAAAGATAGTTTATATCTTATAGTTTATATTTATGGAGAGGGGTTAGTCATGTCTGTTCTTACAACTTTATTCATATGTAATCAAACCATCGCTTGTACCCATTTGTATGGACTTTTCATGAGATCAGGTTCAGAATTGAGAATTCGTTATGAAGGCATTTGTCTTCATAAAGAACTTCAGTTAATGTTCACATCAAACATCAGAATGGGGGAAAAGTGTGACGTCTGTGACATTGACTGCGGCCAGATGGGCTGGTTTGAGTATTTCAGATATGACTGATCTCATGGGATTTTCACAAATCAGTCTCTAGAATTTGCACAGAATGGTGTGGAAACACAATGCAACAGTTCAGAGAAGAATGGCCAGATTGGTTTGCTTTGACAGGAAGACTATAATACCTCAAATAACCAAATTTCACCTGCTCAGTTGATGATCATTATCTGAAGTGCTTGACTTGTAACTGCATGATGATATACATCATGCTTCTGCCACCTGATTGGATGATGAGATAATTGCATGAATAAGCAGGCATAGTGGTGTTTGTATTACAGTGGCTGGTGAGTGTATCACAAACCATATATTGAAGATGTACTTCATAACATTGAGGATCAATGGGGATTCTCAGGCTATAATTATCTGTACTAAGAAGACAACGCTTAATTTCCTCAAAACTGATTGATGTGGAGAAAAATTTTTTTTTAGCTGATTTCACCATGGCATTATGCTACTTAATGAAACTTTAAACACACTGTAATCAAGCAGCAGCAACTTCAGCTCCATTACATAGTTATCACTTAGAGGCAGAACAGGTTTGCACAGTGAAATGAGAAACATATCCATTAGTCAGGAAGCACAGCAGGTGGACGAATTCTTACTCAGGGCATGGGAAAAGAGCAGAGGAAACAAAGCACTGCTTTTCTTTATTCCTTATTTTCCCAAGTGCTTTTGGATCTGTGCCTCCATAGCAGCTACCTTTAGCCTGCACACTGCGTGGAGAAATGTGTACAAATGGAGTGACATATTTATGGAGTGAAGATACAGTTCATTGGACCTTAACCTATTCACATTCCTGACTGTGTGTCTGTATGTGCTTGTTTGCTTGTTTTCTGTTTGATGTTCTTTATTCCTTCAATTTCCTTCCCATGTAAGAGCATTATGACGGTTTACACTGTTCTGTCAGAGGATTTGTTCAGCGCATGTAGATGGGGATTCATAATAATTCACAGAAATTGCATTCGAGTTCTAATTTTGGTTTAAATGAAGACACACAGGAAACAAAGCAAGAAAGCTTGCAATTGGAAAAAAGGCAAAATATCTTTTGATTAACATGCTTTCATATTTAGATTGGAAGGCTCTGAGTAATTTCATTTAATTACGAGATAACAGAGAACCATTATTCAGATTGCCTCCCTCGCTCTCTCCCTCCACATTCCATCTTTCTTTCTTTCTTTCTTTCTTTCTTTCATGCATTCTCACCTTCCCTCTTTCTTTCTTTTCCCTCTCTCATTTTTTCATTTCCTCATCCAGGGCTGAAACTGAATTACTTGCTATAAACTACACTGTGTGGGAGGCTTGGTTTTCTGCAGTTCATAATTTAACCAGATTTACGGCTTGGGATTATTCTAATGCTTAATGTAAACTCTGGTTGTTCTTTTAGCTGTCTATGACTCCGACATTGACTTAATACTTCAGTGATGGCTGCTGTGCTTTAAAATACACACCGGGAGAGTCTGATAGCTACTTTATTGACCTTGAGGCATTGTTAATTATGGTTGCTTTAGTCAATTTCAACATCTAGATTGGGCCATTTTTCACCTCAGAGCCATACTATATATACATATGAATCATCTTACCCTGTGAACAATCTTTTTTGAATAATTCTGAACTAAAATTGTGCGAGCGAGATGGAGGCAAGTGGTAAAAGGATTATTACTAAGCACAAGTGTTACGCATGAGTTAAGCATGAGTTTCTAATTTGACTAAGTCTGTATTTCTGTGATGAACAGTTTTCCTCCCTGTAAAGCTTTTGACCAGATCAATATAATCCAAAAAAATAGCGTAATAGCTTTTTTTTTTTATCCCCCTTCACGTTTCTAGACTATATCTATGTAACATTTCTCAAATGGTGCACTGGAGTGTGATGGTTTCATTACTATTAATCTTATCCATAGGCATTCATCCCCTTGAATATATATTTTTCTTCTGCTTTGCTCAGTTGTATATCTATCAAAACCAATTTTTGTTGGCATAGGACTGTGTTATAACACTTTTATTTTTTAGCTGATTTACGTTAGAATACCAAGTGATTACATTATGTGATTATGTTAAATGGCATGGAATTAATGTAAGTATTTACGAAAATGTCACTTATGAGAACTTCTCATAGATGGAGTACACTGAGCTACAAGTCAGTTATCATGACATACTATTGTACGTCAGGCCTGAAAATGTCATAAGACAGCAAATACCCCATTATAGTCACGTGACTTGTGTGACATCAAACTGACATCAAAATAAAATGAAAAGTCTTTATAACAGATAAGGAAATTATATAAATGTTTATGTAGGTTTATTTCAGTTGTCATCAAACACTTGCAACTGTTATAAACACCGCCTTGAAGTAAACTTTTACCAGAAAAGACTCTTGTATAAGAATTGGCAAAAACAGATAAATATAAGAATCATTATTCCCACTGGTTCTACCATTGCTTATGTTGAAACAGCTTGTGCTTCATAATGAACCTCACAATAATCATCATCCTCCCTAATATCATGTTCTTCTTGAGTGCTCTCAGGGTTGGCACTCTCAGTCCTGGCCATTGTTGTTTTATGTGGGCTCAGGCTTAGTTGGAGACAACAAGTGTGGCTGAAATATTTCCAAATGTCAGCTCAGAAATTCCACCCACTCCACTTCATAATCCGAGTTTATTACCAAGCTTTGCTCTCTGATACATAAATCATCTTCACGCCTAGTATTTGGACAAAAGGTGCATTTGAAAACAAAGCTTTACAAATTGCTGTGTAATATAAAGAGTGAGTCTCCATGACCTCAGGCATTTACATACAGTCTGGTGCAGCATGTGGGTACCCAGGACAGGATAAATACTGATAAATACCTTCAAGACACATCTCCCTAAGACATCCTTGGTCCCTAAGACAACCAAACCCTGCATTAATGTAATTTAGATTGATTAACCCAGATGTGCATTCCTCACTTTCATAACTTCATAACTATAGTTCTATTAGTTTCACTATAGTTACTAAATTGTCTCAATATATCTGAATATTACTCAATATTAAGCTGAGCGTTTCAGCAATTACTGCAAACATGATGTGAGTGAAAACTCATTTGGACACAAAAGAAACAGTAAGGACCACCAGAGCCCTTATAGTAAAGCTTTATAATCCTTTAGGGTTAGATGGAGCTGTTTTTATTAGTACAAGTATATTAATTATACAGTAAACTTCAGTGAAGCTAACAGCTAAATTCTGAAGATACAATTAAGCCTTAATGCATATGGGTAAGTTCAGCTGGATATAATCAGACATTGTAAGATTTCATTAAAACATGGCATTTTCAGTGAGGATTCACCTGTGCCTGAAAACAGCATAACATTTAAAAACTACGTAATAAAGCATTGAGGCATTACTAGATCCAATGTTATTTAAAAAAAAAAAACATGTTCCCAAATAGGTGCACAATGACTATGTTTTCATGCACATAATTATTCTGATATTAATTGGAATTTGGCTATATTCTAATTAGTATTGAGTCATGTAAATGGCACAGTCCGACTGCACAATTCAGATTAAGACAATATTCTAATTCCCCAAATTCTGATTCCCATTCCTGGAATATGCCTGTTTTAATCGGAAATTTGTTACACATAAACACCTTATTCCAAAATCCCCTGAAAGGAGATATATGTGCATGCTCAGAACACACGCTTAGCTGTAGGTTAGGTATTTAGAAATGGCAACTCAGGCATACTTACATCAACCATGTATACAGGTTTATTCTGATGCCTGTACGCATATAAACATCATATTCAGAATATGGGTGCAACCCGAATATAGACCTTAAATGGAATTTGATGTGTATATAAACATAGTCACTGTCACGTCCAATTGGTAATCTATGTCACTTATGTAGTTGATTTGAACTGAATAACCAGTAAATTAGGTTCGCTCCCCACCTTCAAATAACATGTACTGTATATTCTAAGTTCTTTGTTACCTAAATGTGATATGTGATATAAATGAGGCAGACCAGCATTTCTTGCTTTAGTTAGAATTAAATTGAGTGAAATGAGTTGCCTTAGTGACTGTGGCATGATGTTTGGCACTAGGCATGCCTGTTCTAGTCATGGCTGTTCTCTTGGGATTTTCATACAACAGTCCAAGTGCTTATATAGAATAGTGTGAACAGTAAACAGTGATCAGTGATAATATGAATGAAAACAGCTTGTAGAAATACAGGATCCATGGAGAATGGCAAAAATCATACAAGTAGAAAAAAGTAGCCTATTTGGATGAATCCAAAAAAAAAAAAAAAAATCACATCATGTTAATGGACAGATCAGATTTTGCCATCAATGGTACTGTGGATTCAAACCGACACCAACAAAGAGCTACATGATGATTAAGACAAACAGTTCATGTTCCTACACCTACAAGGTAAACTAACAAGGCAGGTGTCAGATAATAAAGTGGCTGTAAGTATACGCAGTGTTTACAAACCCCAAAAATGCCTCTGAGCCACATACACATATACCAGCACCAAACATTAATCAGTGTCACTACTGTGATGAGAGTTGTTCAAAGAGTATCTTCTTATGGTTTTATTGTGATCCAGTGGTTCTCCAGGGGTTCAGGTACTACCAGGGGTCCATAAAACATAACCAGGGGGTCTGTGATTTTTTTAAATTCAATTACAGTGGGGGAAATCACCACCAACCATTATCAGTCCTATTATATTTACTGTTGAGTTATTATAGTCATTACACTATTTGACTGCTAACTGGAAAACAAGTAGCCTATGAATAATGTCAACACCTAATGTGTTCTCTTGTATAAAGTTCACCAAAACTGGGCAGATTTGAAAAAAAATAAATACAACAACAGATGCCGTTTTTCCAATCTTTAACTGCCCAGATTTTGGTGAGTCTATGCCCACTGTAGCCTCAGATTCCTGTTCTTGACTAACAGGTGTGGAACACAATGTGGTCTTCTGTTACTGTAGTCGATCTGCCTCAAGGTTTGAAGTGCTGTGCCTTATGGGATGGTTTTCTGCTCACCACGGATCCAAAAAGTGGTTATTTGAATTCTCTGCTCATCTGTTCACAAGGACAAGGCATTTCCACCAGCAGAACTGTTGCTCACTGGATGGTTTTGTTTTTCACACCATTCTGTGTAAACTCTAGAGACTGTTGTGTGTGAAAATCTCAGGAGATCAGCAGTTTCTGAAATACTCAAACCAGCCCATCTGGCAGCAACAACCATACCAATGGTCAAAGTCATTGAGATTTTCCTTTATTGTGATGTTTGATGTGAACATTAACTGAAGCTATTGATTTGTGCATTGCTGGTGCATTTGACTGACGATGATTGACCATTGGATAATTGCATGAATGAGCAGGGGTACAGGTGTTCCTATTAAAAGTGGCCAGTGTTTGTATTTTATTAAGAGGTCTCTGGCTGAAAAATCTGCTTTAAGTCTGAAAACCTCTGATTTATCAATGATTGAGGGGGCCTGAGAAGTTACAGGAGGCTACAGTCAATAAAGTGTACCTATATGGTACACGGTGTACCTGATAAAATGGGAAGTGAATATGTATTGTACCTGTGTATATGTAGAACATAGCTGCAGTTTTCAGCAGAATCACTCTCGAAAATACCAAGCCACGAAATATAAGTGCTCGCGCTCTGCTAAGCAACCGGGATAAGCATATGCGCACACACACACACACACACACGCACTGGATCCATGCCAAAACCGCATATTGCAGTCAGCAGCGTGCTGTTTAAGCATAGTAGGCAATTTAGTACGGCAGTATGCGGTTTAGGACGCAGCTATCGTGAGGAAGCGCGCGTGACCAATCTCCTAGGCGCAAAAACCCCGCGCGCTCCAAGGACATGCCGAGGTGAAAACGCGTCCCTGAGCCTCATCACTTCCTCATAACCAGCTCTAAGTCTTTGCATTAGCCCATATCGCTGTACACGAAATAAACAATCATGCACACTGACAACTGCGCTCGATTCCTCGCGAGCGCGTCTAAACAGTAATACAGAGAGACACCGAGGTGACCTTAAGAAGGTGCACTATCAGTCCCGCTCCGGAGAGAGCGTGCGCGGAGGGAGGGAGTGAGGGATGGAGTGAGGGAGGGAGGGACAGGAGAGGAAAGGAGAGGAAAGCAGAGGAGAGGAGAGCAGGGAGGAAGGGCGCCCCAAGACTAGGCGGTGTTAATCATTGTTCTCTCTCTCTCTCTCTCTCTCTCTCTCTCTCTCTCTCTCTCTCCACTCACATAGAGTGTGGGACGTTTCAGTGAGTCCCTCCATCCGCGGCAGCTGCGCTTCCCTTCTCCCAAACACACACACACACACACATACACATACACACACTCACACTCACTGCCTGTGAAAGCAAGGACGTCCTTTCTTTCCTTTACCCGGAAGCCGGAGATGCTAGGGACTTGCAGTTGAGAATCCCGCACTGCTAGTACACCTGAACTTCACTTGGAGGCGGATCGTCGAGTGTCGGAGCGACCTGTATTCACCGGACAGGTAATTACGACCTCTCGATGTGTGTGTGTGTGCGCGGCGTGTGTGTGTGTGTGTGTGTGAGTGAGAAGCGAGGCGTTTGGTTTTTGCCCAGTGGAGTGGGACGGACCGGAGCTCTCCAGTAGCAATGGTGCTGAAATACTCACCAACAAGGAAGTGATTCTGTGGTGTTTTCCCCTCGCATATCAAGTACAGGGGCATCACCAAAGAACTGGGGCAGCTTTATTTAAGTATGCAAGCGTTTTAGAAGACAGTAGAGCACAGATCTATAGAACACACATCGATAGTGAGCTCAGAGATGCATTAGAGAACATATTAGCCATATAAAGATATACAAGGCTGAGAAATAGCTTCTGTTTTTTTCTCCGCAAGATTAGTTAGTCAGATAAGTTAACATGATTAACACAGTATATGGGATTAGTCCTAACCTGTTTGTTCCAGGGTCTTGTGCTGTTCATTTATACATTTTAAAACAATCTTACTAGTTTATAAGGAGGCACATCTTTTGGAAATGTTACAGGTTGATATTTAGGCTGCAATGTCATGCAATCCTCAGTGTTCTCCAAATTGGACAGAAAAGCATCTGTCATGCCATGGGCTAATATCACTTCTTGTAAGATGGACAAACAATTTAAATGGAAATTATAGTGGATCACACTTTTTTTCCAACCCGAATGTGCTGCATTGACCTTTAATGACCTTCACAGTTCATTTAGTGTGAATACGTAGATATTTACTGGCGCAGAGTTACTTCACCAGAGAGATGGAGATAATGGGAAATCACCAATAATACATAAAACCCCAAATCCAAGAAAGTGTATAGTTTCTGTTATGCTGGTTACTGTCAAGTTTCAAACAATGCTACAGCAATGAGAGAGCTCTCCCCTTACGTAGCGTGTGTGTGTGTGTGTGTGTGTGTGTGTGTGTGTGTGTGTGTGTGTTTGTGTGTGTGTGCGTTTGTGTGTGTGTGTGTGTTTCATAGATCTGGTGAAAAGGGACAACATAAAGAAGCTTGAAGTAAATGTAACATCTGACTGTGAAGGAAGTAGGAATCAAAAGCCATCAAGATGAATTTTGTTATGAAGCAAGCGTTGGGAGGTAAGTTCCCAACAGTCATGTTTTTCCAGACATGAGGGCACGTAATAGTCACACACAGTCCTACGGGGATACTTCAGAGAAGAGACTGAGCTCTTTATAAAAGAATTTGTGTAAAATGCAGATTTACTCATGACCACTTCTCCATGTTAATGAAATCGAATAGGACCCGGAGGTTCACTGCACTGCTTGATTTGTGTGGGCAGATGGAATTGAAATAAGTGTTGCTTTACTTTATAGATGCTTTTTTTTTGTTCAATATGAAAATATAGAAATTTTGTTCTGAGGTCATCTGAACAAGTAAGTGGGTCTGTGACTGTATTTTTAAGTTTGCTATGGTGCTTACTAAAAGACAATATGTACTTTTTGTGCTTTTTGAAAATGGAATAAATTGACTAAAAATACAAATAGGCATTTAATTAAGTGCATGGGGAATTACTGCACATTTAAGAAAATATTGGAATGCATAATTATGATGTCATGAAGTTGTGATCTCATGATTATGGAAAAATGAAAACGAATAGAGTGTTGCAAACACTAAACCTTTAAAGGGTAGAATGTACTGCTGATTAATCGTCTTGCATTTAATACAAAGATTTAACCATCGCTTTCTAAAGAAAATGCTACTATTCTGCTATGGATTTTGCTAACTGCTTTAATAGAGGCTGACACAAGCTGGTTTTGTTTTAATGGATTTGTGAGCACACGGTGGTTGATCTAAAAAAAAAAAAAAAAAAACAGAGGGGGGAGGGGGTGATGAGATCCATGTGATTAACCCACTGATGGGGATGGCAGTGTGTCAGTCAGGTCCAGTACACAGCTCTGTTAATGAACAAAAATGAGTGAAAGCAACTGAACAGTGTGGAAAAAAATAACTGCTTGACAAAGTAGAGCTGTTCCATGGTCTAAAGCACCCAGCCCTTTTATTCTGACTTGTTTTTCACAAACAGTAAAGGAATAGATTGCACTATTCTTTATTTTCATTTTAATATACAAGCAATGCTATCTGCTTTCCTCAAATAAATAAATAAATGTATTTGACAAAATAAAAAGAGAACATTTATTCATTGGCAAAACCAAAAAAAAAAAAGGTCATATAAAAGCTTCTAGGGGCCTTTGTTCGTCTCTCTACAGTCTCTCCTTTTGACCAGTACAGTAAATCAACGCACAGGCAATTTCCATATAGCAGCCACTGGGCAGTCCCGACCTGCATTAGATAATAAAACCGGGCTGAGGGGAAATAATGGGCCTGTCTCTGTAAGAGATTTAGAGGCCCAAGGTCAGCCAGTGGAGACACTATCTGCACTTCACTCCACCAAGGCGCCACCGTAGAGGCACAATCACACACTCACGAGGAAAAAAAATCTCCAGAGCATGATTGCAGAATCAGGAGCAAAGCAGAAGTCAGCCATCCTAACACTCATATTCACACATAGTTGCATTTACCTTGCTGATAATATAAACAAACACATTTTTTTCTCTGGAAAAAACATTGTCTTTCTCTCTGTCTGACCTACAGTACCCTTAATCCTGTAAAGTGTGCACATCAATAGCTGAGACAGCAGCTCTTATACTCCCCAGAGTAGCCACCCCCCACCTCCACCAACACACACACACACTCACTCAGTCATCACTGGCTTTGTTTTTTTCCATACTGTCTCTTTCTCTCGCTGATACTAACCCTGTGATGTGGAAAAAGCATACCAGGCCCACAGTGCTAATGAGGCTGAAATGTAGCATGTGCTGCAGGCATGCACGAGAGCCTGAAGTCTAAATCCAGACTGGTGGATAGACAGAAGCTGACAAACATGGCATTTTCACTATCGAGAAAACTTTCTGTGTGCAGTACTTTTTAGACACAATCAAAACATTCAAGACTTGATAGCAGCTCACAGCTGAAAAAGAACAGTGAAGATGTCTACAAGGTGTCTTTTCACAAGTTTTTCACAGTAGCCTGTTTGTATACAATGTAATGGTAGGCTGCTGTTTCAAAAATCCTCTCTTCACCCAAAGCAGAGGGCTTGTGTCCATTTAATGGCTCTCTAAATTCAGTGGTTTAGACAGACATCCCATAAATATGTGCACTTCAGGCCTCATCTGTGGTGAGGACTTGTTGTATGAAGAAGATAAAGAGCCTGTGTCTGTGTCATATGCATTGAAATCCACATTTTTGGAAGACCTGCTCAAGCTTGAACTGATAATAGACATGTATAGACTGTAACAACCCTTTCAGAAAAAATATAAATTTTTTGGGAATCCAGGAACCTTTCCACTGGATGAACCACACCTGGTTTTAGTTCCAGGAACCTTTTTAGTTCATCCTCCAGTGCACAGTATGTAGTTTCTGGGTACACGGATTGTTGCCAATTGGTGAAAAGCAAGCTTCACATGAGCTTCCACACAAGGACCATCTTACTTGCCTTCTTTTTTTGTAATTGTCCTGTCCTCATTTTACATGGGATGGATGAAGCTTGTTTTATATCAGAGGAAGCACAGCATGACAGATTGACAGATCCTGTGGACCATTACAGGAACATTTGGTTTTTACACAGGTAGTGAGTCAAAAATGTCTCAAGGGTATATTTAGTTTGTGGCATGGGCATAAAAAAAATAAAATTTAGCATCACAGTTGAGAGAAGATACAATCACTGCCTTTGTTAAAGACTCACCATGGTTCTCTGGCCTTCCTGGGATTCAAGCTTACAAACTTCTGATCACTAATTGGATCGTTAACCATTTTGCTGCCACCGTCAGAAACAAACTGGGTTTAATCTCAACCTGCCCCAAATGAGAAATATTTGATTATGGTCACAGTTCTTGCAGGAAATGCTAAACATGTTCAGGATTATGAACTTTTTCGTTTTTTAATGAGATTACGAGCATTTTTCTGCACCAGGAGATCTATGTGATTTGTGCTCTTTCTGTTCTTTGCACTCGGTGTCAATATGCTGCAGCTACCACTTCCTGTCAGCATTAAAGACCATATGCTGGGTCAAGTGGAGCTGCAGTGAAGTGATGGCCATTGAAGTGACAGATTCATTACCGATGGCCCACACTCTGAATCACCATTGCTTCATTGCTTCACAATCACGCCAACCAGAGCTCTCAAACCCTCGCTGGGTCATGGCTAGATTAGCAGAGAGCCACTGCTCATGGACAAACCAATCAAATATAATTAGAAGATCTGCAAGAGTGAAACTGACTTAGAACGAACTGAATTGCAGTGGAGTGGGGGGGAAAAGAAGGTGCAAGTACACCTCTATGATTTTAAAACTAAAAGTATAAGCAAAAGATGAAAGGAGCTCTCATTAATAGCATTACCATAACTTTAATAAACATCAATCATTCTGGCTAAATCAAGCATTCATGCTATTCATGTTGTCTAGCAGAGCCACAGCAACAGGGTGCATCTCATTCTGCCAGAAAAGCCCACGGATCAGAAACCACACTGCTAGGCCATGTGAAAGCTGATATGTTATTGATTGAAAGGACTGATCACTGATGCTGAGAAGGCAGGATTTTTAACTGTTGAACGAGATGATCCATAAGCAAGCTGCTCCTTGCAACGTGCGTCCTGGGGGAAAGAAATCAATCTGCAGATACGGTGATACCAGGTGGTGATCTCTTCACTAAGGGAGGGGCTTGGAAGTGGATATTGTGTTATGACTATGACCAGTGAAGCAATAAAAATCGATCATAGCACCATTATGAGGAATTAGAGCAGCAACTCCTATAACACTCCTGCTTTTAGTTGAAACCTGAGTCTGTGCAGCTTGAGAGCTTTGTGTTATTGTAAGTGAATGACGCAGCATATTGGACAGTAAGTCAGACAAGGAGAAAGACACTTATATAGAGAGTAAAATATGGATAGTTAAGGAAAAAGAAAGAGAGGTTTGTACATCCTGATGATAGAAAGGGAAAGGAGAGAAAGAGAGAGGGAGAAACAGAGATAAAAAGAAAGAGAGTGAGAGTGATCAAGAAAGAGAGACTGAAAATGAGCATAGAAATGACTGTGGAAGTCAATGAGTGGTGAAATTAAAAATGTGCAAATATACTACACGCACATGTACACCCCAACCCACACACACATACATGCACACGCACACACACACACACACAGCAGGAATTACACTTCCTTGGGATTGTGTGCAAAGACAGGATGTAATGTACTCATTATCTCCTCCTGTCGGCAGGATTTGCTAAGGGCAGTCTAGAACATGTTTTTGCATGTTGTTTCTCATACATTTATACACACACACACACACACACACACACACACACACACACACACACACACACACACATTAGCAGGGTCAGCAGCTGTATACTCTACATGTGGTTGGACACATTGGCCACGCTGCAGGCTCCTGGTCCCGGGTTGCAGGACTTACAGTACATGTGTGCGATGGCCCTTTTAGTGCCACACTGGAGTCCACACAGCAAGAGAAAACCTGCTATTACACACAACACATGGCCCTCCATGGATCAGACTTCTTTGTCCAGCACATCACACAGATGCTCGATTGGATTGAGATCTGGGGAATTTGGAGGCCAAGTCAACAACTTCAACTTTGTCATGTTCCTCAAACCGTTCCTGAACAATTTTTGCAGTGTGGCAGGGTGCATTATCCTGCTGAAAGAGGCCACTGCCATTACGGAATACCATTGACATGAAGGGGTTTACTTGGACTGCAGCGATGTTTAGGTAGGTGGTACATCTCAAAGTAACATCCATATGAATGCCAGGACCCAAGGTTTGCCCAGAGCATCACACTGCATCTGCCAGCTTAACTTCTTCCCATAGTGCAACCTGGTGCCATCTCTCCCCAGGTATGCAACACACATGCACTCAGTTGTCCACATATTGTAAAAGAAAAACGTCATTCATTAGACCAGGCCACCTTCTTCCATTGCTCCATGGTCCAGTTCTGATGCTCACATGCCCATTGTAAACGCTTTCGGAGGTGAACAGGGGTGAGCGTGGGGATTCTGACCGGTCTGCAGCTATGCAGCCCCATACTCAGCAAGTTGCATTGGGCTGTGTGTTCTGACACCTTTCTATCATAACCAGCATTAACCTTTTCACATGCATCCCACATGCTTCAATGAGCCTTGGGCGCCCATGACCCTGTCGTTGGTTCACTGGGTGTCCTTCCTTGGATCACTTTTGGTAGGTACTAACCACTACATAACAGAAACACCCCACAATACCTGCCGCTTTAGAGATGCTCTGACCCAGTCGTCTAGCCGTCACAGTTTGGCCCTTGTCAAAGTCATTCAGATCCTCACGCTGCCGATTTGAGAAATGACTGCTCACTTGTTGCCTAATATATCCCACCCCTTTACAGTGTCATTGTAATGAGATGATCAGTGTTATTCACGTCACCTGTCCGGTTTTAATGTTATGTCTGATTGGTGTATATCAGGGTTTCCATTAGCTGGTAAACACCAGCATTTGTATATATAAAAATATTCACTTAAACAACATACTTAATTTCAAGTAAAGTAAGTACACCTCCTTTTATAGTTTTCCACACCTCCTTTTATTCAATAATGCACGTCTCTTTAAATTAGTATAGATGCTACGCTGAAGAAAAAAAAACTGCTGTTTAAATGTAGGTGTTTAAGCGCGGTGCCACTGGTGGCTGCCACAGGTATCATTACCTGCTCTAGCATCAATTTCTTATAGCCACTTCTGTGTAACCATTATTTTCTAATAAATCACAGCTACAGTGATTTGCACAGAAATGCACAGAAAATCCAGATACATTACTCAAATACAGAATTTCAAAATCCTGTCACCCAGTCATCTACACTCTATTCACTCACTCAGATACTACTTTACTCAATTCCTAAGTTCAAATTTCCTCTTCCTTATGGAACTCAAGGAAGCTGCCTTTCGAATATTTTATTTATGTTTATTTAAATGTTGACTGAATGCAAAAAATGTTAATTAAACTTTAATTTTTACTTGGTGTCATTCTTGTATAGCCCAAAATGAAAAATTTTTGCAGTGTGGCATTATCCTACTAAGAGGCCACTGCCATTGGGGAATACCGTTGCCATGAAGTGGTGTACTACATCATTTGTCCGGTAAACTGCATCGTTTCTGGACACGATGTTTTTGGTTAACAAAACAACATTGCCCAGATCATCGAACACTGTCCATCAGGTTGTCTTCTTCTGACAGTGCATCCTGGTGCCATCACTTCCCCCGGTAAATGTTGCACATGTACCTGGCTATCCACGTAATGTAAAAGAAAACAGGCCTCATCAGACCAGTGCAGGTTGCATTGCTGCCTTTCTGACTGTGTAGAGTTTTACATGTTCTTCTCATGAACCGGTTTCCTTCCTCGTGCCAAAAACATTTCACTTGGTGGATTGGCCACTCTAAATTGCCCCCAAGTGTGAATAAGTGTGTGAAGTATGTGTACATGGTGAAGCCCAGTGTTAGACGACATAGACACCAGACCCACCATGAGTCGAAACAGGATAATGTTCTCACTAAGATAAATGAATGAATAAATTGCTCTAAAATAATTCTCTACATTTAAACCATCCATCCATCATTTTCTGTACCACTTATCCTACACATGGTCGCAGGTGAGCCTAGAGCCTACCTCAGGGCACAAGGTGGGGGACACCCTGGACCGGGTGCCAACCCATCTCAGGGCACAATTGCCCACACACACTTATACACTATGGACATTTTAGAGATGCCAATCAGCCTACAATGCATGTCTTTGGACTGGGGAAGGAAGCCGGAGTACCCGGAGGAAACCTCAGAAGCATGGGGAATGCATGCAAACTCCATGCACACAGGGCGAAGGTGGAAATCAGACCCTCAACCCCGGAGTTGCAAGCCCTCACTCTACATGTAAATCAGTCGGAGATTAAAACATCCTTTAATTCTCATGAGACACTGCCACGAGCATCTGGCACACACATGCACGCACGCAAACACCCCCCACTCATGTGACTGCACGGTTAGATAACTCATCACGCTGTAGCCATTAATGTGCACTGTTGAGTGTTGAATTTGGCCTTGACACCAGTGAACTTCCTCACTCCTCCTCTGTCTACTCTCTACTGGCAATTGAACATGACACAACTTATTTATGTGGAAGTCCTAGTGTGTAGGTTGTTATTAGGCGCAGCATGAGAAGTGATGGCGAAAGCATAAAAAAGTTATCAAATGCTTTTAAAAAGTCATCAGTTTAAACAAATAATTATAAAAATCTATAACAGTAAACAGTATAATGTAAACAATAGCAGCATCTAATCTACTAACTTTATAGATACAGCCTTTATATTTGCTGCCTTCAAAAGGTTTTAACTCTTACTATCAGGTATGTTCTCATGTTACATCCACATAAAAGTCTACAAATAAAGGTTGTCACACCCTTTGATCAATGCATGTTTATGGGTTGATATAGTAGTCTACAAATACTAAGATTTCAGTGCATAAGATTATCAGAAAAGGCTTGCTTTTTTTTCCTTCAAAATAATCTACTGACTAAACTACCTACAGTATGTTTATTCACATTATTTCTGTGGCTAAAGCTCCTTAGAGCTAACACTGACTACGAAAATAGCTAATGTATGTGTACTAGTTAACCCATCTGCTTATAAGTCCTATTTTGTGCATGTATGTCTAATGAGATTATACTGCTTCCTCATAGTCATCTCAGCAGTCACATTTAGATCTGCTTGACCTTTCTGTAGTTAAGGGTAAAGCTTGAATTCGTTGTCCTTCCGACAAAAACCTTTAAGAGGACAATCAATACAGTAAGACACTCGGCTTGGATACTGATTAGCTCACACAGTGGTTAGTGAGACAAGGGTGCTGTTCACCTTGCCTAAGAATAGGACGTGCACACACAAACACACACACACACACACACACACACACAAGCATACAGTGATGGAGTTGCTGTGCAATAAACTCAATTTTTGCATAACAGTTTCAGCTGCACAGTCATACTTCTGCAAGTGTGACCTAATTTGGGGAAATTCTTTTATAAAAATAGATGCGGACAGTATCATAGCTTTAGTATTATGGGATGTATCTAGGTGAAGATGTGTTTTGAGGTAAAGTACTTCATTTAAAGGGGTCATATGATTTTTAAACATTATGTTGTTTACTGGGTGTAAAAATATAGGATAACATGCTTTAATGTTCAAAAAACTTATTATTTGTCAAATAATGTACATTATTGCAGTACCTCTATTCCCAGGCTGCCTAAAACACTCCGATTTCTTTAAGGCCCCTCCTTCCGAAAAGCCCAGAGTGCTCTGATTGGCCAGCTGACCCATTGCGTTGTGATAGGCCAAAAGCCTTGCGTGTATCGGAAATGTAACGCCCCTTAGATTTAGCCTCCAAGGCTTCTAATGCAGTACTAAGCTCCTAAACAACATGTCGTCAGTTTTACCGTATCGGTTCGAGCCCGAGTCAGATTCAGAAAATGATGATCAAGCGTAGCCGACTTTGCAAACATGACTTGAGCAGAACGTTTCACAGTGGTAAGTTTTTATTTTATAACTCTCTTACATTTCAGATACAATGTAAATTCTGACCCTGCCGGCAGGACTAACTAAGATGTACACAGCCTCTGTGTGTATATAGGTACTCATGCAATATATCTTTGGAAAGCTAGGATTCTTGTGATTCGATTGATATAAACCTTTTCAAAAGGGGGCAGTGGGGACTTAGCGGTTAAGGCTCTGGGTTACTGATTGGAAGGTCGGAGGTTCAAGCCCAGCACTGCCAAGCTGCCACTGTTGGGCCCTTGAGCAAGGCCCTTAACCTTCTTTGCTCCAGGGGTGCCATAGGCTGACCCCAGCTTCCTGACAGGCTGGGGTATGCAAAGAAAACAATTTTCACTGGGCTCTACTGTATATGTGAAAAATAAAGACTCATTATCATTAAAATACAATCACAACAGCAGCCATAATCAACATCTCTGTCAGACCATCAACATATATAAAACAAAAACTGAGGCAACTTTAACTAGCACGTCAGCAGAGGTCTACAACTGAGCCACAACACAAAACTCTGCATTTGAACAGTCAATAGCAGATACTTCATAAAATAATCAAACACACTTACAGGTTCTGATTCAGAAGTGCAAGATTGTCTGAGCAAGGAGGGAATTGCTCCACTTTTCAGGAGTAACCTTTGTGTGTAGATTGCCTTGTACTGGCCCAGGTTCAGGAAGCTGTCGCTGCGCTGTGCACAAGCAAACGTTTGGGTTGTACTTGTCAGGAACAGCATTATAAATAAACAGTAACCACTGATTCCTAATTTGGTCTGTTTTCGGAAGGCTGAAAAAAGAGGTTTTGCTTTCGCACCGAAACACACAGCATCTCCGTGACATGGTGCCTGAATTAACTGAAGTATTGACTGAATTAACTGAAACCTTGACTGAATTCACTGAAGCATCGACTGAATTCACTGAAGCGTTGATTGAATTCACTGAAGCGTTGATTGAATTCACTGAAGCGTTGACTGAATTCACTGAAGCGTTGACTGAATTCACTGAAGCCTTGACTGAATTCACTGAAGCATTTACTGAATTCACTGAAGCCTTGACTGAATTCACTGAAGCCTTGACTGAATTTACTGAATCGTTGACTGAATTCACTGAAGCGTTGATTGAATTCACTGAAGCGTTGATTGAATTCACTGAAGCGTTGACTGAATTCACTGAAGCGTTGACTGAATTCACTGAAGCCTTGACTGAATTCACTGAAGCATTTACTGAATTCACTGAAGCCTTGACTGAATTCACTGAAGCCTTGACTGAATTTACTGAATCATTGACTGAATCCTTGAATGCCTTTGGGTGGAATTATGCTGGTAGTGCACGCTGTGACGTAGAAAAATTACTGAAGTAAATCTTCGGGTGACGCATTTCAGACAGGTCTGTAGAAGTGTTTTCTGTTAGACAGAATAAATCCTGTTATGGGAAAATGAGTTTTGCGACTTTGCAGAGCTTATGCATGCACAATACATTACACTCCCAAAAAGAAGGAAAACATTAAAAATCTTGTTAGACCACTTTAAGAGAAATCCAATACAATCAATATAAACATAATATAATACTCAATGTAACCAAATAAGTAATATATCACCTTATCTTTCATAGATATTTGGGGGTTTTTTTAGTTATAATTTTATGCTTAGCCCTGCTATATCATTAGGCATCTAAAGTAAAATTACCTAGTTGCTAACATTACATTGTCACGATTTCCCCTCGTGCAAAGCGTTGGAGCTCGCAGCACCCTCTGAAACCCGAAGCACGAGCTTGAAGTGCGAGTACCCACTTCCGGGTTTTTCAGTGACATTGACTTTGTTTACATTCTACTTCTGCATCTATTATGATTTGTCTCGTCTCCGCCCCGTATTGTCATTGGTTATTTCCCGTATGTGTCAGCTTTGTTCTCAGCTGTTTTTTGTTTCCTACTTCTGCATCTATTATGATTTGTCTTGTCTCCGTCCATGTATTGTCATTGGTTATTTCCCGTATGTGTCAGCTTTGTTCTCAGCTGTTTTGTGTTTCACCCCTGATTACGTTTGTTATTTAAACCCCTCATGTGTCTATATATGTTGCGAAGTATTGAGTGTTATCACCATGCCAAACCTTTGTTCCTCGTGTTTCTATGCCATAGATCCTGTTGTCAACCTTGTTCTTTGATTCCAGTTTAGACTTGTTTATGCCAGTTTGCAGATCGCCTGACCATCTTCCAGTTTTTGACTACGACTCTGATTCACATTTTGGATTTGTCTGTGTGCCTCTCTTAAAGCCTCTAATAATGCTCTTTTCTGCACTTGCATCCGTCCTAACCCTCATTACATGACATACATGCTAACTTGTGATTTTTAGCTATCTAGCTAAATAAAGCAGTACTAGTGTAGTGGGTGCAGCTGGATAAATATTATATACTGCATTATGCTAGCCATTATTTAGTATGTGTGCTTGCTTCAGATGTGCAAAAACACTTCTTTAGAGCTTTTAGCTAATATTTAATACTAGTATTGCTACAATTATTACTTAAATGTACTAAAAATTAGTTACCGTAATTTTATTATGTGATATCTCTGTTGTCTATTGATCCAGCACTATCCCTGATAGTACTTATATGCTAATATGACATGCACAATCTCAGAGATGGTGCATGTTTTTTGGGGGGGTTTTTTGTTGCTGTTGTTGTTGTTGTTTTGGTTTTTTGTTTTTTTTTTTGCTAATTGGGAAGACATCGGCACAATGTGATTTTTCCCCAGGCATTCTTGAGCATAACTTGTGATTTAATCCAATCAGTGTTGTATGAAAGCATTCCCTCTTGATCATTATGTATTTAATCTACACTATCACCATTTGATAAGCAGACTCAAATCAAATTCCTTTCACACATCTTTACTTGCATGATTAATCTAAAGATAACATACTTTTTGGGGTCATTATTTTCCCTGTAACTCACCACTGACTACAGTCTGCAACTGAATAAATATTCTTTTTTAATTATTCTTATATATTTATATATAAAAATACTTATCCACAGCTGTAAAAAAAACAACAACAACAAACAAGTACAATATAAGAACATCCACTTTAAAACATCATTGTGCTGACATTTTGGAGATCTTATTTGAACACATTGTGCCAACATTGTCTAGACATTAGTCCTATCTGGGATGACAGGCTTAACCAAGTACATTCCACTGGTTAGACCAAAATGGCAGAGAGAACCTTATATTAGGATCAAAATATATAATAGTAAATGAAAGCTCACCAAATTAAATAAGTATTTGAAGTACCAATTACATAAAGGAACCTCAAAGTGCAAAAATAGGTTAATGACATCAGCAGTTAGGTAACCACAATGTGTCCCTATCAGCATTTGGGCCCTCAGTTTGGTGTCCTGTGTCCTTCAGAGATAACTGCTTCACTAACTGGCATCAGAAATGAGCTCTTTTGGCTGTTCTATCACACGCCCTTGACTTGTGTCCAAAATGGCTGCCTAGACAGCATGCAGATCTGGCAGGTCTGGGCACTTTCCCCTCTCTCCCTATCTGTTTCTATCTGGCAGCGCACAGCCTCCTGTAGGCCAGGGAAGGTGAGAGCTGCTCTCTTTAGGTTAGTACAGCTCCAGGTACTGCCTTGTTTTTCTCTTCTGATTGTCTTCAATAGAGATCCAGCATTTATGCCAATGAAGATCAGAGGGGGTCTCTCAAAAAAGCCTGGCTATTTGGTACTTGGGGTGGTGCATGTGTGTGTGTGCATCAAGGCAAGCCTCTGCTGTCTGCAGCTCAAGGTCATGCAGTTTATTGCACCTATTTCCATTCTCTTATTTCCATACAGATGGGTTTACAGCCTTCTTACAAGTAATGGAGGCACCTCCCTACTGTGAAAGTGGCCATTAGTTAATTTGAATTCGCTTTTCCTCTCAACAGGTAGCCATCAATAACTTTCCAGCATTTGTGCTCTTGCACCTGACCAGTAATTTCATTCCACAGATATTGCTCGAATCCGACCTCTGCCCTGTGTGTGTGGAATTTGCATATTCTCCCTGTTCTTTGTGGGTTTCCTCCAGGTTCTCCAGTTTCCTCCCCCAGTCCAAAGACATGCATTGTAGGTTGACTGGCATTTCCAAATTGTCCATAGTGTGTGAATGTGTGAGCAATTGTGCCCTGATGGGTTGGCGCCTTATCCAGAGTGTCTCCCGTCTTGTGCCCCGAGTTCTCTGGGATTGGCTCCAGGCTCCTCCATGACTCTGCACAGGATAAGCGATATGAAAAATGGATGGATGGATTCAATTTCCCTAACATACTCTTCACGCAGGAAAGCATAAATGGCGAAGAGAAAGACAGAGAGAGTTTACAAGTTTATTTATTCATCTTCACTAGCCTCTTTATCCTGGTGTGGGTCAAAGTGGATCCAAAGCCCATTCCAGGAACATTAGGCTTGAAGTGGGAATGCTCCATGAATGGGATGATGGTCCATCACAGGGCACCTTGCACAGACACATTCACATATTTAATCCCTCTTTAGAGTAGCCTATCCACCTAATGACGTTTTTTTTAAAATGGAAAACAGGAGAACCTGGATGAAACATTGAGCTGAGGAGAACATACAAACCACAAACACACAGACAGTAACAGTTGTGAGGTGCCAATGCTACTCGCTGCACACTAGTAAATTGCATAGTAGTAATAACAAAGATTTACACATGTAGTATTAGGCTTTATTGACACAGATGTGCCAATAATATGTGGATACCTGTATGTGGGCATTTTGAACATCTCATTCCACATTTAGTCTCCCCTTTGCTGTTATAACCTCCACGCTTCTGAAAAAGCTTTCCACTAGATTTTGGAGCATGGCAGTGGGGATTTGTGTTCATTCAGCCACAAGAATATTAGTGAGGTCAGGCACAGATCATCGGTGAGGAGGCCTGGTGAGCTGTCAGCTTTCCAATTGATCCCAAAAGTGATCAATGGGGATGAGGTCAGGGCTCTGTGCAGGCTACTCCAGTTCTTCCACTTCAACCTTGGCAAACTCTGTCTTTATGGAATCCACTTTGTGCACAGGGACATTATGATGCTGGAACAGGTTTGGGCCCCTTAGTTCCACTGAAGTGAAATCTTAATGCTATTTTGTGCTTCAAACTTTGTGGCAATAGATTTAAAAGGAATTTTGAAATATTTTTTTTTTCAAATATGTTCAACTTGACCAAACCTTTTGGGAGCATTTAAACCAGTGTGCATAATTTTTTTTTTCTTTTTTGTAGCTCAGACTCGCGCAATATTTTACATGTTATCCATATGGTGCACAGTGGGACTCTCTCAGCTCAACTCAAGCGGATGAAAGACAACTGGATTGAGCCGAGTATGTTGTAGTGCTTATATGTTGCCTCCAGCACCTCCATTCCCAGGGTATGGTGGCATGAGCATGTGTACGCAGCTTGGTGCAGTGAGGGGAGTATTGGCTCTCAGCATTGCCCCTGGCCTTTGGCCTTCACCGTGATTGTCAGAAGGCTGCGTCACTTGCCATCTGTTGAGGGGAGATTCCTTTTCCTCCTTGTGAAAATGGTAATATCCTGAAGAAGGGATAGGCATTAATGGGACAAAGAAGCAATTGATTTTAATCACTGGCTTATCAGAACAGAGTATTTTTAGCCACATGTTTAATGGCAGATGAAACTGGCAAAAACTTGCTGTCTCTTGTAGTTCTAGGTGTCTGTATATATAAATAAATAGAAATTAAAACTACAAGTCTATGCATATGTGCTGTATATGTAAACAGTATAACTACAAGAGGCTATGCATTGCCTTAGCATTGGATTTATTAGTAGTAGATATGACTTGCAACATGTTCTTGAGAATTAAAAAAAAAAATCAAGTTCCTCCTACATCCCTCCACTTGCATGACCTTTGGAAATTACTTTGATGAGGAAAAGTAAACCTCCACCTCCACACAGAGGGGTTTTTGTGAGGTGAATGTCTTTGTGGTGCTGTATGCTTTCAGTGGCAGTACCTACGCAAAGGATGTGGGCGATCAGAAAGACCTCTGTTGATCTACCATCACTTTACGGCAGTCCCTAAAGAGGGCCTAAAAGAGGAACCTCCTTCTAAACAAATAGGTCAACCCATTACTGTAGGCTAAGAACATCAAAGTCTTTCGTTCCTTTCTCACGAGTTTGACTTTTAGTTAAATAACTAGCCTTTTAAACTGTCTTTGCATATTTAGATTTTGGGCTTTCGCTGTTGAATAAAATGCTTCTTTTGTTATCATATAGTTTTCGTAGTGGAATGAAAAGCAGTTACAGAGAGCTCTTTTTCCTCATTGAAGATGCCAGGCTTTTTGATATATGAGTTATAGCATAATGTAAACACTTATCATTCACAGAGGTTTATCTGTCAGTTTGATAGAAGAATAAGTCTCTTTTCCTCTCTATGACTGCAAATATTTCTGCAACATTATTGTGGTTATATTTTCCTATCAGTAGAAATTGAACATTAGATACCAAGTGCCTTTTAAATAAAAGGCTAAACCATAAAGTAAAAAAAAAAATTTCCCCATCTCTGAGTCATTGACCTGATACAACAACTATGGCCGTTTTATAATTGAGGTTTCTGTTATTTGAGGACAAAATTGCTAAACCAAAACAGTCAATCATGGCTCCAGCTGGTCCCTTGGCATGATTACAAATACAGCAAGTGTTTGCTCAAATAAATGTTCTTGGTTTCAATCATTAGCAGAAGTCATAAAGAACAGTCTTGTAATCGAAGAGACATATATTAATAAAAAATTAACTAACTAACACAAAGGGTAAATTACTCTTTATTGCTAAACCAAATCAATGACAGCATACTATCCCACAGATTATGTCTAAGAAAAAATGTTCCAATATTTACAGGCACTCTGCAGTACACACTGCAGATAATTTATTTAAGAAGACATTTCCTAGTCATTTTCTAATCTTCAACTGCCTAGTTTTTTTTATCCTGTGCCCACTGTAGCCTCAGAGTCCTGTTCTTGTTGGACAGAAATAAAACTGGTCTTTTGCAGTTGTAGCCCATCCACCTTAAGGTTTGACATGTTATACATTCTGTGTTTTGTGCTTTTCTGCTCACCGATTGTAAAGAGAGGTTATATGAGTTAAAATAGACTTCTTTCAGTTTGAACTAGTCGGGTCATTCTCCTCTGAACCCTGTCAACCATAAGGCATTTTGTTGTACTAAGGCAGGTTGTTGTTGTGTGTGGGTTTTGTTTTATTATTGCACACTTATTTGAGTCTGACAACAATGTCATGGTTAAAGTCACTGAGATCACATTTTTCCCCATTTTGATGTTTGATGGGAACTTTAACTTTAAGCTCTTGCTCTGTATCCACACAATTTTATGCAATACACTGTTGCTACTTAATTGGCTGATTGGATAATTGCATGAATGAAAATATACTGTACATGTTCAAGTTTTGTATTTTCTTCAAATTAAACTGGGACAAAAACAAGTTTTTGAATTTACTCTAAAGAATCATTTGGAAATACTATTAGTACACTAGTTTTACATTAACAATAAAACACAGTGATTGTTGGGATTCAAGCATGTGATCTACGATCTCCCAACCTAAGGCTGAACACATTAGAACATTACTAGCTACATTTTTAGAGGTACATTTGAAAGTAAATGTGTAGATTATATTTACTGTAATATCAAAAGTATAAATATCAAAAGTAAACTTGCCATTTAATTTGCTTTAAATATACACTGGTTCAGTAGGAATCTTGGATAAATTTACATTATAGTAGGTTTTTCTTCCACAATTGACCTCTAAAGTCACCAAAGCAATAGATGCCACCAAGAAATTACCGAACCCCCTTTTTGTGATAAATGCAACAATTTTCTGCTTGACTAGATGCACATAGCAAAGATCAGAAAACAGTAGGTTGACTTTGTCCTGAAAACAGCAGGCCTGCATATCTAACTCATCCATACCCTCTTTCTCTGTTAGGAGAGCTCAAGCCAAAAGGCACTGGACCAAAACCTCTCTCCTGGGTTTGAGAGATAGGCCATTGCTTCAGTTACGGTTTCTTCTCCACTTGAAAGTATTGTCCGGTATGATAAATGAGCAATCAGAGAGAGGGAGAGAAAGGAAGACAGGTGTGGGGAGATTAACAGCGAGAGCAAAATCAATTGTAATCAAACTTTACTGCAGGTGGATAATTTGAACGTAAAAGGGCACACACGTAAGGAAAGTTTATGCACCAATATTCAGCATTTCATTCACAAAGACATCACTTTGAGAACATTGAGTCAGAAGAGTAGACACTGTTAAACTGGGAGCTTTTTAAAGGAAAGCAAGAAGGGCCAACATTAATGTCAGACGCTGTTATTTAAGTCACGGCAGACAGTGGGAGAGGAAACAAGACCAGCAAGACTCTCAGCATGTAATTAGTGCCCCATTTGAGGCTAATGCACGGCGAGAGCACTGTAATGGCTCTAAATGAGGGCTGACATAGAAACCATTGTCTCTCTAACAACGGATGGTTGAAAGGAAAGGTTAGAAATTTCTTCCCTTCCATTGCACTGATACCACAGGTCAGAGGCTTTATCCTTTCTTAAAAGAAAGATTAAACAATCTGATAAGTTTTATGCAAATCATCTGTTATCTGAGAAAGGACAGTTGCAAAATAACAGGTTAAGACATTTGGTCTAGCATGGCAGGAGTTAGTGTAGGGTGTCAAATTTAGCATTCATTAGAGGTTATGACATTTGCTGCCTGCTTTCCACATAGTATATCAAATTTTTGGAGGTAATTACTTTCGTTACAGACACATGCATTCTGAACATATTTGTTGAGCGCTCATAGTGATTGATGTCACTAATAAATCCCTACAAGATGATTAATTATTCAAAGGATGCTTCATTTCATTTCAACATAAAAAAAGAATCACCATGTCAACATGTCAGAGTGAGCAAAGCCTAGGAAATTCTATTTAAAAAAAAAAATCATGATCATGTGACCCAGACACATAACATGCATATGGTATTCTGGGGCCCTGTTCTAAGTTGTATTGGTGTCATGCTGGGCTGTGCTAATGAGAGTACAAGAGAAACACAGAGTTTTGAAGGGGGCATGAAGGAACTCATTTGGGATGGTATGCGCTTAGCACTGCTAATGACTAATGACTGCGATTGAGGAGAAATGCCAGGAGGATGCAATCAGGCTGATTAATTGGCGCCTGCTCTTTCGGGGTAGGATCTTAAAGACGATAGTGTGTCTTGTCACGAGTTAAAAAGTTCATACCAAAATCAAAGGTGTACATTCTTTGTAATTGAGTGCTTCAAGTGTTGAGTCAAGTGTGATTTCAGCTTCTCTTATTTTAAATTGTGATTTCAAAATGTCTTATATTGTTGTTGTTCTTTTGACAGCATTCCTCTAAAATAGTACTCATTACATAACCCAATATGCCAGTTACAATAATCCATATCTGTAGACAATGGGCATTTTTGGGGCATGCTGTAATTATACTTTTCATTCACTGGCTGACAGTATGAAAATCAACATCTGGCACCTATGCAATCACACTGAATCTTTTTGAATAAAGCTTAGAAAGCCCTGGAGAGCCCGAGCCATGTCACGCTCCTCTAGGCTATAAAAGGTTAATTTTCCAAGTGAGTAGCTCCTGTCAGATGTGCTTTAGTAATGACTCATTTAATGGAATGGGGCAAAGGCAGTATGTATACACACCACATCTCATATGTTATAAGTGGAGCAGCTACAGATATCACAAACAACAACTGCAGTATGGTTGAGTGTATGGTTCAGTGAGCAGTGTAGTTGGGAAGCTACACTTGGGAAGCCCAGGCTACAGGGTGTGCTGTGGTTGATATTAATACATGCCTGACTGATGCACATGCAAATGGTTGGATCAATTAAGCCAAATCAAAAAAAAAAATTGATGACTTCATCTTGCTGCACATTCATGCTGAAAAAAAGCAAACTAATCTTTACCTAATATTTATACTCCTTTTCCAATGATTTGAGCATGTTCTGTGATATGCTGAATCTCTGATTCACTATAAATGGTTAATGGTTAATTTACCATCTTTACCATCTTTACCATCTCAAAGAAAATAATGAATACAGTTACTTGAACATGGTTAAGCAAGTCAAAGCCCAAGATATGGGAAAAAAATAAATGTCTCAAAAATGTTATTTTTATCTTATTTTATTTATCCATCCATTTTCTATACGCTTATCCTACTGGGTCACAGGGAACCTGGAACCCATCCCAGGGAGCATGGGGCACAAGGTGTGGTACACCCTGGACAGGGTGCCAATCCATTGCAGAGCACACTCACATACATGTTCAAACACCCATTGGCCTGGGGGAGGAAACCCCCACAGCACGGGGAGAACATGTAAATGGTAAATGGTGCACTTATATAGCACTTCACACTATGTCTCATTCACCCACTCACACACCAATGGTAACAGAGCTGCCATGCAAGGCACTAACTTGTCATCGGGAGCAATTTGGGGTTCAGTGTCTTGCCCAAGGATGTGGAGTCACGTGGGCCGGGAATCGAACCACCAACCCTACAATTAGTGGACAACCCGCTCTACCACCTGAGCAACATTCACCCCAAATCCATGCTCCAGGTGAGGCTCAAACTCACAACCTCGGCATTGCTTCACTTGTACTGCTTTATAAATACCATGCATTGACCGATTGCGCCACTGGCGCCTTGTAACCCTAGAGGTGTTAGGCAAACATGTTAACCACTAAGCCACTGTGCGCCCTTATTTTATTTTTGTATTTTTAAAATCATTAGAGAAGATGAATCCCCAAGGATTCTGTCAATGGTTAAGTGTTATTAATGTTCTAAAGAGGTTCTACATAGAACCATCTTATAAACACATATTCTACATACTGTTGATCCTTTAAAAATTCCCCCAGAGAGCTAAAAAGAGGAACCATTTTGGGTTCTAAATGTAAGTTATTTCTGTCTGTAATACAGTTTGATTTGCTGTCTGAACTGACAGTGTTTAACATTGAGTTAATATTAAAATGGATAAATAATTATTAGCCACCCCACAATATTTTTTTTAAAAAAATATGGCTAAATTGTTCTTTATATGATAAATGGTTCTGTAAATGGTAAAAGGTTCTACTTTTAACCTTTTCTGAAATTAAACTCTCTGTTATAGGGTTCTACATAGACCCTTTAATGGTCCTAGAACCTATATTTGTAAGAGTTTAGAGACTCTTGTAGAAGTACATTATTATGTTATCAGATGAAATCCTATGTCACACTATTTGTCATGGCATATTGAGAGCACTGTTATCTGAACACTAACATATCTTGATGTCCAGTAAGTCTTAGGGTGCTTCTCATTTTCATAATTCCTGGTTTACGTTCATGAATGTTATTAACTAGGCTTGCCTGTTTCACCAAAATTTCCAGCCCAAGTATATCTCAAAACCACATAAAAGACATGAAACCAGTCCAAACAAATTTGTCACTGGAAAAGAAGGAGACTTTTCTCAGCCTTTGTGTGGGAAACTATGTCACTGTGATGCACACACATTTCAGATGTACGGACATTATCCACTCCATAATCCTCCATTCCCTCTCGCAATCTTTGCAAAATATGTACTTACACTTTGCCTTTTTATTTATTTATTTATTTATTTTTACAGAAATTTGTTAGATACAATTCAGATTATTTGCTTAAAATAAGATCTTGGCAGCTGCAGAGTATATTTTGACTTGCCATATCCGGCAACCTTGTCAATAACTGTGCTGTCGCCTGCTCCTCCCCAGCATGGGGTGGCATGACTCCTTCCCCTCTGGGCTCCTACTAGCGCTTGTTGTAGTTCCAATTTTTGACCACTAGGTGCAATGATAACACTATAGATGCTACATGGGCACACAAACATCTAGAAATGCAATCAAATCAATAGAACATCAGCTTATACCTGTCAAATCACAATTTATTTATTGGTTTGTCATTTGAAAGAGGTAATTATTATTTCAACAGAATTTTAAAATGTATGCAGTTGTGAATGAGGACTTTGTTGAACGACTGATGTACAGTAGGTATATGGATGAGCCACAACTATACAAGTGACATTACTTATTGACTTGTTGCAAAGTAGTATTGTCTGTCACTGGGTATAAAATGTACATATACAGTGACCTTCACTAATATTGGCACCCTTGGTAAATATGATCAAAGAAGGCACGCAATCTGCAATCAATCAACGACCGACTCTTAGCAGTGCCTACTCAGCGTGGCTCAAGGTCCCTTTCAAGAACCTTCAAACTAACTGTTCCTTGGATTGCAGAATCGGTCACCATCTTCAAAAAACAGCTAAAGACCCACCTATTCCGTGAACATCTAACCAACCCATAAAAAAACCTTAATCTGGCACTTACATCTCTACTCTGCACAGTTTGCTTCTTCTGGAACTCAATTAATGGATCTTGTATGGTAGCACTACTTGTATTGTTCTCTACTTGATATATCACTTTGCTTGTATTTTCTCATTTGTAAGTCACTTTGTATAAAAGCGTCTGCTAAATGAATAAATGTAAATGAATAAATGTAAGGCTGTGAAAAATTGTCTTTATTGTTTAACCTTCTGATCTTGTGTTAAAAAAATTTACAAAAATCCTCTGCTCTCATTGATATCAAACAATTGCAACAGCACATGTTTATATATAAAAAATAATAATATAGGTGTGCCACAATTATTGGCATTTCTATGAATTCATATGAGAAAAGTTATTTGAAGTATATTCCCATTGATATTTAAAATTTTTAGTACACCTGGGTGGCTAAGAACAGGAAATTGTTCAACCATGACTTCCTGTTTCACAGGGGTATAAATATGAGGTAACACACAGGCCAAAATCCCTTAGTCATTCATAACAATGGGAAAGATCAAGGAATATAGCTGTGATGTGTAGCAAAAGGTTGTTGAACTTTACAAAATGGGAAGTGGCTGTAAGAAAATAGCACAAGCATTGAAAATCAGGGCAATAATTAAGAAATTCCAGTCAACTGGAAATGTTATGAACAAACTGGAAGAGGATGTGTGTCTATATTGTCTCAACTCACTGTGATAATGATGGTTCAAGTGGCCAAAAAAATCTCCAAGAATTACGGCTGGAGAATTGCAGAAGTTAGTTGCATCTTAGGGTCAGAAATTCTCCAAAACTACAATCTGAAGTCACCTACATCACCACAAGTTTTTTGAAGGGTTTCAAGATGAAAGCCTGTACTCTCATCCAAAAACAAACTCAAGCGTCTTCAGTTTGCCAGACACTACTGGAACTTCAAATGGGATTGGGTTCTATGGTCAGATTAAACCAAAATAGAGCTTTTTGACAATAAACGCCAGAGGTGGTAGCCATATGGAAAAGTATCTCATGCCTATGGTTAAATATGGTGGTGGCTCTTTAATGTTTTGGGGCTGTTTTTCTGCCAGAGGACCTGGACATTTTGTTAGGACACATGGCATCATGACTCAAATATCAAATATCAACAAATATTGAATGAAAACCTGACTGCCTCTGCCAGAAAGCTTAAAATGGGCCATGGTTGGATCTTCCAGCAGGACGATGATCCAAAGCATACATCAAAATCAACACAAAAATGGTTTACTGACCACAAAATCAAGGTCCTGATATGGCCATCCCAAGCCCCTGATTGAAACCCATAGAAAACCTGTGGGGTGAACTGAAGAGGAGAGTCCACCAGCGTTTGAAGGATCTGGAGCGATTCTGTATGGAGGAATGATCTCAGAGCCCTTGTAATGTATTCTCCAACCTCATCAGGCATTATAGGAGAAGACTCCGAGCTGTTATCTTGGCAAACGGAGGTAGCACAAAGTATTGACAAAAAGGGTGCCAATAATTGTTGCATACCTATATTTAACAAAGATTTTTTTTTTTTGATAAACCTGGGTTTTGTTTGCAATTGTTTGATATCCATGAGAGCAGAGTATTTTTGTTATATATTTTTTTAACAAAAGATCAAAAGGTTAAACAATAAATGCAATTTTTCACAGCCTTCTTTACTCATATTTACCAAGGGTGCCCATATTAGTGGAGAGCACAGTGCACAACGTGTGAGTACAAACTGAACTGGCATGGATTTATTTTAACCTATAGAAGATTCTCATATTGGCCTTTTTTTTCTTCAAATACAAAAAAATACTCTTTTAAGTCTTTCTCATTGTTGACAACATTGACTTTTTTAGGAAGCCTTATGCAATGCATGCATGGAATAATAATAATAATAATAATAATAAAAAAGATTTCATCATAGAAAGCCTCAGCTAATTCTAGCACATGCAGCCCTTTTCTCTGTTTACTCCTTGATTCCTTTAAGCACATTTTGAGAATTGACATGTTTTATAGATGGTAGACTTTGGTCAATTTTCCAGGTCATGGGTTTAATGACATAGCATCTAGAAAGAAAAGAAGTAATCAGTTAGAGCATTGGGAAGCATCCTTCAGTCCATGTACACTTTGGACCACAGATGATAATTGACTTTGTTGAAAGAACTGTGCCTGAAGAAAAAAAACAACAACAAACTGTTCTGAACTCCAGCTTTGGAGTCACTCTGGAATTTGATAAGATTCTAATTACTCTGTAACAAACATTTTCACAAAGGTTTAAATGTTTTTTTTTTTAATTATTTATTGTTTTTAGCAATTTGAGTGAAAGCTGAAAGCCATCAGTGTTTAATATTTTGGATCAACACTTTCTGCATGGCATCCCTTCACTGGTATCAGAATTGTAAGAAATACATGTTTGTAAGTTTCCACTCACCATGACCACCAAACTAGGCTCAGTTCCAGCTGTTGTAATTTCCACAGTGAGGTCTAGCACTAATTTCACTGAAGCCATTGAGAGGTTTCAATGGCTAAATTCATGCAGTAGAATTCACAAATTATATATTACATTTAATACCGTATACACAGTATTTGCATTTGACAAATTCCTTAGTACATTCCTCAGCAAATGTATTTGTTTCAGTGTAGTAATTTCTCCACTCAAATGGATGCAAAAAAAAAAAAAGTTCAAGTCTGTAAGACTTGAAATGTCCCAGTCTATTATTTCTGAAGTGTTCCAGTCTGTCCTTTGTGAAGTGGCTCAGTCTGTCAGTTTTGAAGTGTGTTATTTGCATGCGGTCACCTCAGTGAGTGACTGAACACTCTACTCTCACCAAAAGAGAGGGTTGGGAGTATTTTTGCACAATGGATGTAAGCTAGTTGGAGCCTAAACGGAGGCTATATTATTACTGGACCAACAAACAGAATCAGCAGTGGAGCTGTGAGGTTTGAAATGTGAGTTCTTTACAAATAAAAAGACAATAAAGGTGCTGGTACCTGTGCAATAAGGGATCCAGTGAGGAAAATACCCATGAATGTCAGGCTGGGTGCCTCACCTAAAACAAAATTGAGCCAATACTAAAATGAGTGTGATCATTCCTCTTTGCCACATGGCTAGATGTAAATTTTATGAAATGAAATATGTAAGAGATACAAGAAGAACAGTAATTTGAGTTGGAATAAACATTTTTCTTATGTTTTCTTAAAACCAAGACACACTGTCAGCATAGTCTTTAGGTTCCTTAATGCATCGATTTTCCACTTCTTTACTAAATTAGATCAAAGTAGTCACGCATTTGAAGACTCCTTAGCTGCATGTGGGAACTGATGAACCTTGAAGAGCACCACGTTGTCCTTGGCCTGAACAAATCTCTCTGAAGCCGTGGGTGATTTTTTCACTCACCAACAGCAATGGCTCTGCTTGGCTGTGACGGGTGCGTTTAAAAGAATGGGTTAAGAAAAAAATATCCAGGAATTTAACCACTAGAGAGAAGCCATTTAAATATAGCATACCAGTAGGATATGCAGGAAATCCCCAACAGTGCAGCTCTGACCCCTCAGGAGCCTCATGCTGGGAATGGGATTGCCCCAAAATGGGTTTTCATGATTGTGTGATTAAGTGAAGCCAAACAGATTTCTCCAAACTGGAGTGGAGGGTGAGGAGAATGTGGGTGAGCCCCATTTGAATAATGATGTTAGTTATCTGTGGAATCAGATTGACTGTGTGATTGATGGCCAACTCCTGGGCATCACATGGAGGACGACGGGAGTGATTTTGCAAGAGAAGACAGACAGAGCTGCGGTGAGCCACTGTTGCCACAGAAATTGTAGGATTGAGTCTGAGCAATGTCTCAGGTTACAAGAGGTATAAAAAAACAAACACCACATCAAGCAGAGACAAAGAACATAAGGTTGCATTTCTTGTTTTGAATTCTGTTTTGAGGTTATGTGAATTTAACTCCCTAATGTCACAAAGGACTCTGGATTCTGTGGCATCCCAGGTGTGTCAACAGTTCAGAAAATAAATAATGTGGACCACTGACAGCCAACCAATACAAACAATGCAACATTTCTACTTTCCTTCAGAAATCATGTAGGTGCTCTAGCCTAAGCAGCATATGTTTGTGTTTTGGGGTCATGGCTTAGAAGGAAACATTATTTCTACTGTATATACATCAGTCATAACATTAAACCCACTGACAGGTGAAGTGAATAACATTGATTAGCTTGTTACAGTAGCACCTGTTTCCAGTATGCAGTGGTAGGTACCTACCAAAAGTGGTCCAAGAAAGAACAACTGGTGAACCAGCAACAGGGTCATGGGGTTCTGTGGTATGTGCTGGACAAACAAGTCCGAACCTGCAGCTGCTAATAACCTCTTGGTGACAGATACCACAGCACACCTTCTGAGGTCTTGGAAAGTCCAGGTTTCAACAGGTCAAAGCTGTTTTGGTGGCACAGGGGGGGACCTACACAATATTAGGCAGGTGGTGGTTTTAGTGGTTTTAATGTTATGGCTGACAAGTTTAAGTTGAAGAAAAAAAAAACTTAGCTTAAGGTAACTCTCGCCAAAATCACAGATAATGCTTTTAAATTAAGAAAGACATGTTTCCACATTAAATATATTTATACATTGAACAGGCTAGACAGTGCTAAAACTATACGCTAATATGCTTTCAGAAGAACGTTAACAAATGGACATACAAAAGTCTGGTTGACATTTCAACACTCTTCCCATGACAGCGAAAACTGCATTAGTGCAACTTGACCTCCAGTCATGAGGAAAATCGAATTTTATCAAACGCCAATCAAAACTGTAGCGCTGTACTGCCTTCAGCATATGTAGCATTTCAGCATAAAACAGTGTGGATCACACTATAACCATGTTTCAGAACTATCAGAGGCATCAGCAGCATAAACTGATGTGCACTTGAAATTTCATAAGGTGATCTATATTTACCACAGAACAGTTTAATATGTCTAATGTATATTATCAAAGACAAAGTAGGTGTAGGTTGGAAGGTATAGGCAAAAGTGAATCTCTCTTGGTGGGGTTCACCTTGAAACGCATGGAATATGTTTATACTGGAATATTTCTTATGTGCCTAGTGATTCTGGTGCTAATTTGTTAGTTGGTGCTGTTTTTCTATTATTCCTATGAGAAGTTAGTGCTTGCATTCTGCTCTGATGTCATTGCTAGTGCAGATACAAGCGAAAAAAATTCTGTGATCTCAGCATGAGTGAGATTTTTCTGTTAGCTTCAAAAAAAAAAAAGAGTAAAAACTTATTTTTCACTAACCATTTCCCATTGATGCTCAGTCATAATAATGAGAAATTCAGTGTTGAACTAATGGAGACATCAAACATCAGACTCAGAATGCAATACAACTACTATACAGCACAGTTGTATGAATTCAGTCAGAATCGCAGATTGGCTGGTTAGTGTTCAATGAGATGACAAGTATGATGGTATTAGCATGATAGCTGAAGCTGTGGAACCTTATTTCATTTGTATAGAGTCACTGCCTGTTTTACTGTGTATATGACAATGAACACTCTGAGGAAAGCACTATCCGTCCCCTTCTGCATGTATGAGCTCACCAATGCCTGTGTCACTGGCTAGTGTCCCTGAGAGTGATAAGGTATGCCACCCCTCCCTCCCTGAGAGCTCTCTTGGGCTCCTGGCCAAGGTCGTAGCATCATCAGGAGTCAAACTTGTGATTTCCAGATAATAGGGCAAACACTTTTCTGTTTCACTACTTGTGAACGAGTAGATTTTTGACCCATTACATCTAAACCTTACATTCCTGATAATCTCACCACAGAAACTGAATGTGCTTTGAAATGAATAACTAAACAACAAGCTAAAACTTTAAAGGGTTAAAGTAATTATCTGATACGTGAAAATCTTAAAGAATTGAGTGAAAATGAGGATAACAGGAATTAAATAATCAAGGCGATTCAGTGGAATGCAAATAACATAGTAGACAATGTTGTGGTTTATTTGTGAGAGAGACAGACAATTGCAGTAGCAGACAGTCCAAACATGCACTATGTAATTTGTAATTGAGCCTAATGGCTAATCAGTATTTTTAAGTTGGATCAACTTCACAGGCAACTGTTTAAGAGAGCCATTAAAGACCGGATCCATTGGGATGACCCCTGCGAAATAAGATTGCCATGTGACAGGTGAATACATAATAGAGGGCATGGGAGCATGAGCACAGTATGCAAATGAAAAGGCTTATCACATTATATTCCCTCTATGAGGTTTATTATAATTAGAAACTATCAAATCATTCAGATTTTATTTCTTATAACATGACAGGACAATATAGAATTATTTAGACAGTATGTAGGATATAGTGTCTGGAGTACTATATGTACAGTATTCAGCAGTTTTCTGAAAGACTGCAGTCTGTGATGGACTTTGGTCCTTGGAAAAGCTGTTGTTAATTAATTTTTATTCAAAGCAGAGGAACCTTCATCATTCTCCAAACACATTATTATGAATGGTACCAGGTTTAATTTATTTGTTTATGTAAAAAATTTTTTTTTTTAACAAGCCATGTTGTCACGTCAGTTATTTTAAAATATGAAAATCGATGAAAACTCGATGAAAACACTCCTTCCTTTATGGATGATCAGCACACAGGTAAATCATTTACACAAATGCACACTTACACAAAGCCACCACTAATGTTGCTGAACTATGGTAATTTTTTCAGTTCATTCGGTTCAATTTGCTGAAATACTTTGCTGGGTCTGCATCTACACTGTGGCCCACCAGTTGACAAGCTATGGTGTAAAAGATTGCAAGACTGTGGTGAAATTTTTCTTCCATCCATCTACCCATCCATCCATATCATTGCGCTCTCTTGTATTACACCTCTCTTTTGTTTGGCTGTCTAAGCCCAGTGTACTTTATTTTGCATTGATCATGTTGGATTCTTTCCCTTTAAAGACGCTTTTTACACTTATCATCATTAGCTTTAGTTGACCACAATACACTTTTTGTGCTGGAGCTCTGAAATAAGTGACAGTAGGTCCAAATGATACACTGAGATAATTTTGAAAGAGAGAACACGTTTTAGAGAGAACTTTAGGTCTCTCCAGATAAAAGGTATACATGGTTATAAAGGTTTTACTCAGTGAGCTCTTTTATGCGGAAAATGTGAATTTTCTAATGCTAATGATCAGTGTGTCCTCACATAGACACACAGCATTTGTGAGTATTTCAGCTGAATCTAAAATGGGTTTTACCTGCCAGGCCCCTCAATATCTGTTCTCTCATTCTCTTTCATCTCCATCAGTTGCTCAAAATATCTCACTATACCACCAGTGAAGTGAAGGGCAATCAGGGAGCATGAATGCCAGCATTCTGAATTTGTATTAATTTTATATACTTGAAATATTTCTTAACCACAAGTAGTTCTGCTTTCTTGTCATCGTCCTGCACGGCCAGTGACATGTGAGCTGTAAATGGGCTGTAAGTGTCGACCGAGGCCCTGCACAATATTTGGTACCCAACCAAGTGTACCATTCTGTCCTAGGAGTGACTGTAGCACTTTCTGCACACATGGCTTTCGAGCATCCTTATCTCTAGAGCCAGGAAGCAACAGCAGCCATAAAACATGGCTCTAAAAAAAAAGGTAAAATGCAGTGGGTTTGAGTAATGAAATCGATTCGCCTAGTGTGGTGTGACTACTTATTACTTATTACGATTACTTATTGTAATGTCTACTGGTTCCAGAGCTTTAGTACTTGCAAATTCAAGGAAAGAAGAACAGCCCTCTTCAAAATTCAATATTCAATATGCAGGGTGATTCAACAGCAGAAAAAATACATATAAGTGCAGAGCACAATATTTAGACTCAAAACAAAACACAATCTTTTTCTTCATAAATTATAGTGTTTTCACTATGAAGACTTATAGCTTGCTTGAGTTACGTTGGTAATTGCAGTTATCCGTTGTAATTTTTTACCAAAGTTTTAAACCATAAAACCATGAAATTAAACAGAGGTGGAAAGTATTTAGTAATAGCATTTTGCTCTAGGTTAGAGTAGAGGATAATGTGCTTCATGTGTTAACGTAACTTTAATGAACTTGAAAGAATTTGATCTTATGAAAAATTTATATATGGCAGTGTGTTTGGATTTTGTTATGTGAAGTAGTTAAAAAAGGTACAAGCTCTATCCTTGCCTCAAACCTCCTCTTAACCTTTGTAACCTTTCACATTCCAGTTTATACCTTAGTAACTGGAACTTCTGTTTTTATGTAAACTTATTTATTTTGAGTATATTTGCATTCACCCAGTATAGTTTTGACTCACTATTTCTATCTTTAATTGCATAAGATAATTCCTGGCCCTGCCATCACTTTCATATTACCTACACTTTGTGTTCTGGCTGTGGATGACAATGACTTACCTCTTGCCATTTCATTCCATTTCCCCTAGAGAGATATAGTAAGACAAGCTATAGTGTATATGTACTGTAGTCTAGTCTCTGTGTTCACATAAAACACTCATTAAAGCATTTTCTGCTGGTCAGCTCTCTCACTGTGCCACACTGGACAGATCCCTAACAGGCTAAGGGTGTCTTTTAACACTTGGTAATCGCCTGTCCTGAAATACACCACGGTCAATAAGAGTCAGGTTGTAATAAGTTCTCCTTCTCATAGTACCTCCTGCCTTAACACGAATCAAGGATATAAAGCTAACCTAGCTAACCATTAATGTTAATTTGGCATGTTATGCTAAAAGTGCTAGAACGGTTCTATTGTAACAGGTTCTATATATGAATTGACTACAAATATGACAATGAAAGGACATTCAGCAACATCCAACAGATTTATGCCTATGATGTTATATCGAGATTAGAAAGACAAACTCGCCTTTTCTTATGTGGTGTCTAAAACATGGGCGTGCTGCAGGCACTTTTGGTGTGGTTTATTTTCTACAGAGAGGGAAGTTGATGTCTCTATGGGAGGGCAAGGTGGGGCGCTGGGCTCAGCTCCTAGAGCAGGTGTCACTAAATGACAGATGGGGAAGACAGAACACAGAGTCCTTGAGCTTCTCCTGCAGCTCCACATGCATGTCTCAGCTCCACAGGGATTCCACTGCACATTTCAGTGACCTTCAGTATACTAGCCATGACCTTCACTCACACACACACACACACACACACTCTCAGAGACCCACAGTCCTTCAGACACACACACACTCGGAATGCATGGACACATTTGCAAGCAAAGTAGTGTTCACCAATGCATATATTTGTCGCTCAATTTTTTTCTTGCTCTCTCACACATGCTCACACAGAGTGGCACAGTTTGTTCTCCTCCACCCACACTCTCGCTCTGGGAGGGCACGCGCACACACACGCGCACACACATGCGCACACACGCGCGTACACACACAAACGCGCACACACACACACACACAAAGGCTCAAGGACATGCAAGCCATTGAGCATACCAGTTCCATCACTTTCTTACTTTCATCCTCTTTCACACTGTAACACATCCACTGCAGCTTTTTACATAATGCAGGCCATTTTAAGTCACGGTCAGAGCTCTTTCAAAATGGAGCATCTCTTACTCTCATCTAGCTGTTTTAGAGTCTTGATAAACGGACCTGCGTCATCTTGTAGAGAACACCCTTGGAGTTCCATGGTAGCAGTGTGTTCCATGGAACACACTGCTCCATGGTTGTTATTTAGATTGAGTATAGAGAAAGAATTCCAGTGACTGAAGCTTCAACTCAGTAGCAGACTGTTATGTACAGAAGCAAACAAAATTGGGCATGCTGTTATAAAATAAATAATCAATGATTGGGTGGTGTGATACAACCGGACATGAAGCAGAGTTACTGTTACTGTACTGTTTTATTCCACTTACATCAATTTCCCAACATCATCAATTTCCTATTAATTAACAAATGACATACATTTTATCCATTTATAGTTATGGTTAATATTGTCATTCTCTTACAAGCCTCTATTTTTTCTCCCCTGAAGTAAAAAAAAAAAAAACCCCAGCTTGTCAAGTAACCAAGAAACCATCAAGTCCTCTGTCCTAAAGACTTTCCCATGTGTGAAATTAAGTTACAGCTCTACCTTTGACTGTTATAAAGTGCTGATAGTGGAGACTCCTTTCATAAATGTTAAATAAGCATCTCCTTACAGAAAACTTGTATATCAACAATTACACACATTTTACAGGTCTATTTATGTGGTGTGTCCACCATAAAAATCCCTGCCTATGTTGTTACTATAGAAACAATAAAATATAAGCATAAGCACATTACTGACTACTGTCAATTCTGTGCAGTTATAGAAAATTAATCAAAACATCCTGACCAATCAGATTTGAGTATTCAGCAGCTCTATGATATGAAGAATTTAAAACCATTAGGAACTGGTAAAGGAAACCATGTGAAAGAGGCTCCACTGGATCCTTCTATGGCTATTAGGTGTTTTAAAAACGGATTTACTTTTAATATTGAATAATAAATTGTGTGCCCTGAGATGGACTGGCATCCCCTCTGGGGTTAATTCTCCTATTTTGCTCCTGTAGTACAGAGATAGGTTCCAGATCCACTGCCACCCTGACCAGGATAAAGCTTATCTATGCTTAATACTTAAGATGAATGAATGAAAGAATGAATAATAAATTGCTCCACATGGTTGTTCCGCATAAAATGATAACAGTTCAATACCCAAGAGCCACCTTTTTGCATGAGATATGGTCTGGGGGTTTAGAATATTGATCTAGGATAAAGTTATCTTTATCTAGTACAATACAATATTTCAGTCCTTGTAATTGCACTGTCCCTCTAGACAAACAAATCATCTATGGTGCAGTGGTGTCTCTTGTTCAGCTATTGATCACATGACTACAGGCACAACCATGCAACATAAGCCACAGTAATAGCTCTGTAATTCTATAAGCCATACGGTGTCTGCAGGTTTTACAGTTTCACAAGTTTTATATTACTGTGTTAAGGCCATTTATGATATGATAAACACATTTAATCACATTAAAATGCAGCTATATTATCAAGTCCAGCTGTATGTTCTGACACTGATGAAATATAACATGTACAGCACCTGCAGTTTTTCGAGTTTCATCAGGAACTCTCAGTTCTATGAATATGCAAAATCGGTAAATCTGTGCTGCATGGCCTGCATTTGCATATTAACACCTGGCTTTTTTCTATTTTTATGATGCAATAATTCTTGTCAGTCACACATTCAGCATGCCTTGGACTTTTCCAAGAGATTTTCAGGCCCTCCATTTCTTAAAATAAATAAATAAATAAATAAATAAATAAAAATAAAAATTATTATCAGTTATAACCAATGTTGGATAAGTTACTCAAAAAAGTAATCTACTACAGATTACTAATTACTACTTTAAAATTTACATTACTGATTACTGCATGTAAAAAGTAATCATATTACTAATTACATTACTTTCACGTTACTTTCAAAACCTATCAAACCTACAAAAATACACTATGACGTGAAACTCAGTTCTGTCAGTAATTTTAGCCCGTGTCAACGTATGACATGATCAGAAAAAGTTGGATTTATCATAAAACTTGCCTCAGGTGTTGTCACTGTTTGTAGAACTAGCAGACCGATAAAATATAAAACTTTAATAATTAGGCTAGTTTGATGTCGCTAGCCAAGGAGAGGCACAACTAAGCTATTGTATTGTATGGGTTTAGCTGCTACAGTGCCATGCAAAGTACATTATCCTTCCTTATGCTCTGCTCAGATCATATTAAACTGGAACTCATATAGACATTTACACCTTTACTGGTTAAAAACAAATCGGCGTATATCCATTTTTCCTCACACTGACTGTGTAAGCTAGTATTTGGTAGAACTGAGATCTGTCAGCCAATAAGACACGAGTGTTTCCACATATTTGCCAGTAAACCCTGTCTGATTGGCCTCGCCTCTGTTCAATGATGATATAAAATTACAACACTTCTTTTACTGACGTTCAGTTACATAGTAACAAAACGCTCCAAGTGGAAAATTTTTCGGGGCTAAAGAAAAAATCTTCAGGGCTACAGCCCAGGCCAGGTTATGCCTCTGGCAACTGCACAAAACATGACTTATTTACCAATGCATTTTATTTAATATTGTTTTCTTAACAATAAATTTGTGATGCAAGTAACATAATTTTATTGACATCAGTAACTATAATCAAATTGCATAAATTTAAAATATAATGCGTTACATTACTGTGCAATGTAAAAAGTCACTAGAATACAGTAAAGCGTTACAGCCAACTCTGTCATTGACATTATGAAAGGTGATTAGACTGAGGTGCATGTCAATCTGATGAATGTTCTTGTCATTGCAAAAACATGATTTGTCCTTTCAGGTGAATGTCATAACTACAAGTCCAGGACTCTTTGTAATGCATTATACCCAACTCTGGTTATAACCTTTTCCAATCTATGCACACAAATTAATTTCTCTGAACGCATTTAAAAACCAAAACAAAGCATGCTCCCATCTGTGTTAACTGCGGTACAGTTAGCAAAGCAGTCCCAGGCTTTTTAGGTTTAAGCCAGCTAGCGGCTTGCTATAAACAGATCACAGGGTGATCTTACTGTGCCTGGCTGAACCGCTTGCTGAGTTCCTGCACAGTTGGCAGCACAGATCTCCACTGCAATGTCGCAAAGACTTCTGGGACACAGCTGTCTCACTTGGCGGCATGGCAACTCTGTCACGATCACTTGAGCTAATTAGCCTTAAGAGCTCAGATTAGCAGCGCTGCACGGTGGAGAGATAGCGATGCAGGAGAAAACAGCCTTAATTAAAAACAGATAATGAAACACGTAGGAGCTCAGACAGGAGAAAACTGCAGTGTGAATGTAATCATCAGTAATGCAAGTAAGCACAGAGATGTATTGCGAACAGCAAACACACACACACCCACATACACACACACAATCAGTTTGGTGTATAAACACACACACACACACACACACACACACACACACACACTTGGTTTATGTGTGTGAAGGGATTTTTCTCATTAAACGAAGTCAATTTGGTTTGGTTGTTTGACAAAGCTTAGGCAAGAGCAAAAATTAAGCTATACATTATTCTTTGCAGCAAAATAGGCACCTTCTACTTTTGTTTTTTGTTTAACCCTTGACACTTAACTCCCAGGAGCCATCACCCAGCCTTATTAGTTTCATTCCTATTTATTTACTGTATAATTCATAGTAGTTGACACTCCTCAGGCAAAATGTGGAAAACAGGGAATACTCTCCAATGAATATCGACATTTCAGACCCAGAGGTTCCTAACGGCATTCAGGATGCTACTCAGGACAAAAATTCAATAGCATAAGAAAACAACCTAATAAGATGTCACTCAGGATTTGAGGATGTTTCTATTTGTGCCTAACTGCTCCTAAGGCTGACTGAATACAAAATATGCACATATGTTTCTCTTTTATAAATGTACTAATTTACTAAGAACCATGTGTTTTCAACATTTATCCAGCACATCCAGCCTTTATCAAGTACAACACAATATTTCAGTCTTTGTGACTATACTGTCCAACATCAGCATGCCCCAAAATATTTTATTCCACTTACTTCACATCAATTTCCAAACACCATCAATTCCCTATTAATTAAAGAATCATGTCATATATTTGATCCATTTATAGTTATGCTTAATGTTGTGGAGCATTCATGAAACAAACTAGTTCCCATTATCACTTGTTATAAGAGTTATAAACAGTCATTATCGCACAAGCCTCTTTTATTTCTCTCCTGAAGTTAATAAGGCAAAAAAAAAAAAACATCATGTTGTCATGTTACCAAGAAACCAACAAGTCCTCTATCCTAAAGACTTTTCCATGTTTGAAAATGTAAATTTAAATCTCAACATCTCTATAAAGTGCTGCCACTGGAGACCCCTTCCAAAAATGCTAAATAATCACTTTCTTATAGAAAATGTCACTATATCAACAATTACACACGTCTGTTTATATGGAGCATCCACCATACAAATCCCGGTGTTTGTTGTTACTATAGAAACAAAGTATTAGCACGAGCACATTTCTGGGCACTACTGTCAGAGCTGTGCTGTAACAGAAAATTAATCGACACATTCTGACTAATCAGATTTGAGAATTTAACAGCTCTATGATATCAAGAATTTGAAACCATTTGAAACTGGTAAAGGGAACAACATTGAGGAATTTGAGTGTGAAAGAGGCTTCTGTCTTTGTAACTGTACTGTCCCTCAAGACAAAAAAATAATTTCTAATAGTGTTGTGGTGTCTCTTCTCCAGTCCATCGGTCACACTAATACAGGCACCACTGTGCTATATAAGGCACAGTAATAGCTTTGTGTTTCTATAAAATGTACAGCATTTGAAGTTTCAACAGTGTCACTAGTTTTTCATTACAGTGATAGAAAATGGCAGTGCTTATGATACGATAAACACATAACTCATTGAAATGCAGCTACTGTATATTACCAAGTTCAGCTATGTTTCCTGACTCTGTTGAAACACTTGCAGTTTGATACGAGTTGCCTGAATAAATCTACATTGATCAGCTCTGACATGTTTGCTACAACTGTATACTGTAATGATTTATAATCCCACTATCTGGTGTCACCCAGAAGAAGGTTTCATTTTTAGAATCTCAAGTTTTCTTCCTTGTGTCTCCTCGGGGAGTTTTTCCCTTCCTGCTGTTGTCTTTGGCTTGCTCATAAGGGATCTAAATGCTGCTTTGTGACTGTATATTGTTGTATACAAATTGAATTAAATTGAATTGCTTGTTGAAACATTACAGCTAGATCTTCCTATTTGCAGTTTCGGTGAATATAAAGTATAGGTGGACCTGTCCTCACCACTCCCTCCAGAGAGAATGGCACTTTGCTTGGTTGGACTTTTGCAGTGATGGGGTGTGGTGGCGTGGATGGTGAAGGAGTGTGTGTGGTCAGGGAAGAGAAAATGACTTACACTGATCAGCAATAACCACTGACAGGTGAAGTGAATAACATTGGTTATCTCATTACAATGGTACATGTCATGGGTTGGGGTATATTAGGCAGCCAGTGAACAGTCAGTTCTCAAAGTTGATGTGTTCAAAGCAGGAAAAATGGGCTAACGTAAGGATCTGATTTACTTTGACAAGGGCCCAATTGTGCTGGCTGGATGACTTGGTCAGAGCATCTCCAAAACGGCAGATGTTGTGGGGGGGCACCAGGATATAATATGGGAAGAAGACAAGCCGGTGGAAGCAGTTTGTTGTCTAAGCAATGTTCTGCTGGGAAAGCTTGGGTCCTGGCATTTATCTGGATGTTACTTTGACACGTGCCACCTACCTAAACACTGTTACAGACCAAGTACACCCCTTCATGGCAATGGTATTCCCTAATGGCAGTGGTCTCTTTCAGCAGGATAATGTGCCCAGCAAAAATTGTTCAGGAATGGTTTAAGGATCATGACAAAGTGTTCAAGGAGTTGACTCGGCCTCCAAATTCCCCAGATCTCAATCTGATTGAGCATCTCTGGGATGTGCTGGACAAACATTTCCGATCCATGGAGGCCCCACCTCACAACTTACAGGACTTAAAGGATCTGCTGCTGACATCCTAGGTCCAGATACCACAGCACACATTCAGATGTCTTGTGGAGTCCATGCATTGGCGGGTCAGAGCTGTTTTGGTGGCACAACAGCGACCTACACAATATTAGGCAGGTGGTTTTAATGTTATAAAATGCTGAGTAACAGGACATTTTCCAGTTGCAAACACACAACAAGCAAAACTTCAAGGACATCTTTGAAGTTTTATGAATGCGTCTTTTCCAGCTTACACTTGAAATAGAAAAATCCAAAGATATATAAGCTATCATATGGTGTAAAATGAAGCATTATTTAAGCACTATTGTTGCTTGATCTGAAAGGTCTGTGAGCTCTGAAGACTGTAAGCTATTGATCTGTAAGCTGTGTGTCCGTCCATCATGACCTGATCGCTGGTTCCATGGTGTAATTGTGCTGCTGAATCCGAACACAGAGCATGGAGTCAAAAGAATGGTCTATATGGGTAATGTTATCCAGCTAAATCACACTGTCTTGTTGTGGGGTTGCTCCACTTCAATCTCTCAGCATACTATAGCTGGACTTTTTTCTAAAATTGGCACATGATGATGAATCTGAGAGGTGTGTGATAAATGAGGCCTAAGACTCCCACCAAATTGAAACCAACAGGCCTGAATCTGAATTATTACAGGATTACTATGTTGACCCACAACAGCTCTGATACACAATGATTTAGAGTTTGTGACAATGTGGCATTGTTTATGTTTGGATTCTATTACACTTGTATTGTATTTCAGCAATGGCTGCCAGGTGGCACAACAGAAAAGGATTCATATTATGAACCATCCATAGCTCAGAGTCCAAGAAATTGGTTGTGTTCTCTTGGTGTACAAGGGATTGCATTACTCTCTCCCCTATTAATCAGAGTGACACTTAATAATCAGGAGCATTAGTGAGCTCATGTATGTAGAACAGGGCAGTTAGCACATTCTTCCAAGTGTGTTCAGCTGCACAGCTTGAACAGCCTATTTGAAAAGATATGGTGGCTGGCTTCACATGCCTCAGAGGAAGTACTGTGTATGCTAACCCTCAGCTACTAACCCTCCCTGTTGCAATGTAGAGCATTATCTAGTTTGTGAGAATTGGCAAATGACCAAATTGAAAAAAAATGGGCTAAAATCCCCAAAAAGTATTTTAACAAAATTGTTCTGATATTCTGAGAGACATTTGGCAGACTTCCACACACTGCTGTGATGTACCTCAGACGACGATTACAGAGGAAACTCTCAACCATCTCTAGACTGATGCAAAATGAAAATACTTTTTAACATGAAAAACGTGTTCTTCCTCAGAGTCCATTCTTGCCACACTGATCAGCTTCCATTATCATTTATGGATATAGAAGTGTGAAATTGAGGAAAGTCGTTATGACCTTGTTTTGAATTATTTTAATAACTTGCTCATTAGTATCAGTTGATTAAATTACATTCAAAAGGTTTGATGCTGTGTGCTGTACTATGCGTATTAACATCAAATACATTGACTGTGATCTGTGATAGATGAAAAGTAAAGCTTCCATTTATCCAGAAATGTTCTGTCATGTACAATATACAGCTTTGAATTTAGAACTGAATATGGCAGGCGATTTGGTACAGACAGTCAGCAGCCTAGAAAGACTGGACGTTCCACTAATGCAGTCCAAGCATCAGTAGAGAACTGCACTGAAACACATACAGCTGCTGCTAATGTGCACATTCAGGGACATTAACAAGCGCTGGCTGCGTCTGTGATGAATGGATCGTTGAGATAATCAGAACTTATTATCTGCATGGTCCACATCCTGCAATTTCTCTCACTGTGTTAACGTTGTACTGTTGTGACCCATTGTCCCTTCTGTCCCACCGTTACATTGAAATAGACAGCAGTGGCCACAGTGGGGGGGGGGTTATAAAAGACCCAGAATAAGCGATGTAGCTCATTTATTTTCTTTTTTTCCCATCCAGATCGTGTTAAAGAGAACTCACAGGATGATGAATTGCTTTGTGATCTCTAGTCATCTGAAGTCCTTTGATTCATCTAGGGTTTTTTTTCTTTTGTTAGGGGCAACCAAAGACATGGGCAAAATGCTGGGAGAAAAGGAAGAGAAGGATCCTGATGCTGAGAAGAAGGAAGAGGAAAGACAAGAGGCTCTCCGGCAGCAAGAGGAGGAGAGGAAGGCTAAATATGCAAAAATGGAGGCAGAGAGGGAATCACTCCGACAGGGCATCAGGGATAAGGTAAGAGCCAAAAGGAACTCATTACAAGTGTATTATGTGTCTCAGATAATATTAGATAATAAATATATAATAATTTATATATAAAAGACAATACTTTGAGGACCAGTTAAGGCCATAGCTGAGATAGCTTAATTATGCTAGCATCACATAATATATAGTACAGTGCATTTCTATATGATATATGATAGCCTCAAGGTTACCAGCACAGTATGACTCATACATATAGATATGTTTGTGCTGCTTAAGAGAGACATGTGCCAAGGTAAGCATATAAATATTTGCTGAGTGGTAGTCTGTGTATCAGGTAGGAAGGACCTGGGGATGCTTGTGTTGATCCAGAGGAGGGGAAAAGTGACAGCTTAGCCTTGCTGAGCATTTTGCTGTAGACAAAGAAACTGACTGTCCTTGACCGCCTCTGTAAAACTGCCACACAGTTTTTTGTTTTTTTTGTTTTTTTTTTTTTTTACAGTATGGCTTCAGAGATGGAAATAGAAATGGGCTCTCTGACTGACAGTACTTTACTTGACTAAAGTTTGCCATAGATTAGCTATTTTGACACACATTTGTCAATTGAATGCCATTTTCAAAAATATATGCCCTAGCTTGTCAATTATCATCAATTCCTTTTTTATATTGTATTAATACAGAGATAAATACAACCCCAATTCCAAAAAAGTTGGGACAGTATGGAATTGCAAAAAAAAGGAAAATTTGAAAATTCAATTCACCCTGTACTAAAAACACATTATAAACACATTATTTGAGGTTTTACTTAAATTTTAGAATTTAATTTATTTTTGAAAATATACACTCATTTCAAATCTAATAACTGCAACACGCTCCAAAAAAGTTAGGACAGTCGACTGTTTGCTACTGTGTAACATCACCATTTCTTTTAATTAACACTTATTAAGCATTTGGGCACTGAGTGAAGACACCGGATGGTTAAGTTTAGCAGGTGGAATTTTCCCCCATTCATCTATTATGCATTTCTTCATGTGCTACACATTCTCAATCAGAGACAGGTCAGGACTGCAGGCAGGCCATGCTAGCACCCGCACCTTCTGCTTATGCAATCATGCGCTTGTAATCTGGTCGGAACGTGGTTTGGCTTTGTCCTGCTCGGGATGGTAGCACATATGTTGCTCCAAAATATTTACATATCTTTCTGCATTAATCATGCCCTCACAAATGTGGAAGTTACCCATGCCATGGGCACTGACACGCCCCCATACCATGGCAGACGCTGGCTTTTGGACCTGATGTTGATAGCAGATTGGATGGTCCTTTTCCTCTTTGGCCCGGAGAACACAACGGCTGTTTTGTCCAAAAACTATTTGAAATGTCGACTCGTCGGACCACAAAATACAATTCCACTGTGCTACTGTCCATCTCAGATGAGACCGAGCCCAGAGAAGTCGGCGGCACTGCTGGACAGTGTTGATGTATGGCTTCTGCTTTGCATAGTAAAGCCCTAACTTACATCTGTGGATGCAGTGGCGAATGGTGTTGACTGACAAAGGTTTACCAAAGTATTCCCGAGCCCATGTCAGGATATCCATTACAGACTCGGAGATCACGTGCATTCAGAAGTGGTTCTCGGTCTTGTCCTTTACGCACCGAGATTTGACTGGATTCCTTTAATCTTTTAATAATATTGTGCACTGTAGAAGGTGAAATGCCCAAAATCCTACCGATTTGTCTTTGGGGAATGTTGTTCTCAAAGTGTTGGATTATTCGCTGACGCAGCTGTTGGCAGATTGGCGAGCCTCGACCCATCCTTGCTCTTGAAGGACTAGGCATTTTTTGGAGGCTCCTTATGTACTATTATTAGACGATTACCTCACCTGTTTCACATCACCTACTTTTTTCAACTTGTCACATCACTATTAGTCCTCAATTGCCCCGTCCCAATATTTTTGGAACATGTTGCATGCATCATTTTCAAAATAAATATTTACCTTCAAAAAACTATGCAGTTGATTAGGTAAAACATCAAATGCCTTGTCTTTGATACGGTTTTTGTTTAAATACAAGTCAGACTACATTTACAAATCACTCTTCTGTTTTTATTTTCCATACTGTCCTAAATTTTTCAGTAGTACATTCTGTAGATACATTATTAATCCACTAATTGGGTGATAGAGTAGCCAAAGAATACAGAATATTAAATATACAGAATAAATACACATAATTTCACATACAAGTATTTATACATATTCACAATGCACAACCAAAACAAAGTATAGAAACAGATGAAAACATTGACTAACATTCAATGTGTGTGGCAATATATCTGTAATAAAAATAAAAAATAAAAATTAAAAATTGTGTTAATGCTATTATTCTCATTTAATGGATTTACACAGTATGTCTAGATTCACAATAAACCAATATATTCACATAAGTGCAATGCTTAGTTAAATGTCCAAACTGAGTTTCTGTTCATTCTAACTTTATTTATTAATTTGATTTTAAACATCCAATCAAATCTATACCAATTTGTATAAATACCACAACTAATCATCTTTGTAGAATAAATAAATTTTTGCCTACTTAAAAAAATGTTTAAAAATTGATCTTGTGAGAAATTAGTAAATTTAGAAAAATTAGAAATTTAAACATTAAACTGGTGATCTGGTTGGTTTGATTTATTCATACTTTAACCTTCATAACTTCATAAATGTCAAACAAATCGAGTTGTGAGAAAAGTGCAACTTGAGAAATGTGAGAAATTGTTTAAAATATTTGTTTTTTTCTTTGAATAAATTTCACTCAAGTATAATATTAAATGAGTAAGACTTTAAGACAGTTTTTCTGTCATTTTTCATGATTAGTTATATTCTTGTGAAATACACTATATGGCCAAAAGTTGGTGGACTCCTAACCATTACACTCAAATGTGCTTTATGAATATCCCATTCCAGATTTAGTCTCCCTTTGCTGTTAGAATAAGCTCCACTCTTCTGGGCAGGCTTTCCACTAGATTTTGGAGCATGACTGTGGGGATTTGCTCATTCAGCCACAAGAGCATTAGTGAGGTCAGGCACTGATCCTGTGCGAGGAGGCCTAAAGGTCCCAACGGTGTTCAGTGAGGTTGAGGTCAGGGCTCTGTGCAGGCCACTTGAGTTCTTACACCCCAGCCATGGCAAACTATATCTTGGTGGAGCTCGCTTTGTGCACAGGGGCATTGTCATGCTGGAACAGGTTTGGGCCTCTTAGTTCCAGTGAAGGGAAATTGCAATGCTACACTATACAAAGACATCATATACAGTTGTGTGCTTCCAATTTTGTGGCAACAGTTTGGGGAAGAGCCTTATACTGTATGGTGTCAATATAACTGGCCATATATTGTACTTTGGTGACCTGTATTGGATTTATGCCACTCAGTAAACAATTGCAAAATGAAGGAGAAATAAAAAACCTTAGAAAAAAGAGCAAGAACAGTAAAACGTTAAGAAACAAAAAAAAAAGAAAGAGAGAAGTCAGTTTTTACAATGCTAAATAGTCTTCCCACTGTGTTCCAACAGTGAGACTCCCTACTTTGAATAGATGTGCACTCTTTTTATACAAGGCTTCTCACTTCCCATTAACACACTTTCAAATGTGGTGACTGTCTCATTGCAGGTTGAAGGAAGTGTACGTGTTAAATCAATAATAGGCTTTGGACTGGTTGTGGGCCCAATACTGTGTGTATCATCTGTTAGAGTAACTTAGCAGCAGTTGTTAATTGGTGAGGATTTTGTTATGTTGGTTTTTAGAGTTAATGGACTATGTGCATGGAAGCGTGAAATGGTGAATCATTTCCTACTGTGAGCTAACAGAGTTTGATTAGAACAGATAAATTTATATGCAAAGCCTCATAGTGTGCATCTAGAGGATAAATGAAGGCATTTCTTTGGCTCACCCCATGGGTCTAATTTGTCACAAGGATTCTGACTGCATCCTGACATTTTCTGAAGATGTGACTGAAATACAGAGCAAGCTCCAAGTTTGCTGAACTTTAGGTTCTGGCAGGTATCTGCTTTAATGTAACCTTCAAGAGCTTAAAAGCCAAGGCTCACCCCCCTACAGTATTAATGGGAAAGCAATTATTAGACCATTGAACAGACAAAATTTTATTAAATACTAGTCATTGACAGAAAAGGTGTGTGTCTTTAATATACAGTTATGTGTACCACGGGAGAGTCATGTTTATTTTTCACTTGGGTGGAATGAAATCAGACATCAATCAGGAAAGACAGCAGTTGCTGCTATACAACAGTTTCAGAAGGTATAATTTCATTAAAAACATTAAAAACATCAAATACTAGGCACACTAGATAAAAATGTACATGTTTGTCCCTATCTCCTGCCTTACAGTTCTATATGTTGTATGTAAGCAAAATCTAATATACAATATATTATAATGTCTCAAAACAAGCAAAGTAAATAAATTATCTCTAAGTGTTTTATCCCAGTTATGATATTATATACACAAATCTATGCACACAAAATCCCCAAAAGGTAACAATACTAAAACCTAAGGCAAGCCAAAATAAATTAGATTTCATTTTGAGCCACTGACTCTTAGAGAGCAAGTGGACCATTTGTCATCTAAAACACATGTATAATGAAGTGGCCTTCCCTGCCAATACTTGGCATAGCATTTTAATCAGAACATTTATTTAAAATGAACAAATGCATGTAGTATAAATTAATTTCTGTGAACCACTAAGCTAATTGTCAGAACAGTGGAGGAATTGGGCAGCTTTGCCAAGTGGCAGTCTGCCAACATCATGAGCTTATATTCATGGACATACAGTCACAGGCTTTGGTCATGGACTTAGAGTCATGGGCTTACAGTTGTAGGCATGAAGTCATGCATTTACAGTTATGGACATGAATTTGCCAAGTTATACATTGGTTGTTTAAGCCGGTAGATCATAAAGGGGGGTCCAGGGACCATCAGGGGTCTGTGAGGTTTTTTTTTAGCAGTCATAGAAATTACAACTCACCGTCATCAAAGCTATTAAATGTACTATTGAGTTATTATAGATATTAGCCTGTTTGACTTGTAACTCGAATCAAATGAGTTTAATCCAAAACTCAACAACTTAAAAACTAGTAGCCTATTAATAATTTCAACTTAGACCTAATGTTTGGCACCAATAAATTACTGTATACATTTAAATAATGAGTCTAATAATTGAATAGTTGGATTATGTTCATAAAATAAATCTGTTTACTAAATTATTTCAGAGTTAAAGGGATCCCTGTCTGCAAAAAAACTGAGAACCCCTGGTGTAAGCCATATTACATTTCACCAGCATGAAGGAATTTAGATTCAAACTGCTCTAATTTCTGTCTGTTGGATGTTTAGTATGGTATAAAGAAGAAGGAGGAGAAGGAGGCTGAGGCTCAGGCTGCCATGGAGCAGGCGTCTGAAGGCAGTCTCACTCGCCCAAAGAAAGCCGTGCCTGCCGGCTGCGGTGATGATGAGGATGAAGAAGAAAGTATTGTGGACACAGTCATGAAGTTCCTCCCAGGTCCTCTTTTAGACATGTTCAATAAGAAGTAACACAGTCAAGAATGTGTTGTTATTAAACCTGTCATAAATTTCATAACATCCATCCCCACACCCCCTTATTCCCTACTCTTCACTCATTAGTTCCAAACTTACTGGACTCAGTGAATGTGCCATGACTGTAGTCTTTAATTTGGAGTGTCAGATCCAGAAATCATGCCTAAAATTGTGCACTAAATTCGCAAATATATGTTCTTTTTCAAATTAAAGACACATTTAATGGCAGAGTCCAGGTGATGGAATGACAACAGTAATTATCCAAGCAGCACATATTTTGTTTGTAAATAGCTTATAAAAAGAATATATATGAATACCAGAATATATCAATATATACACAATTACTAAGAGTAAAAGCCATAATTTTAACTTGGAGAAAGTCCTCCAATCCATATCGTATTTTTGATTAAAGTTTGCTGTTCTGTTAAAGATATTATTGTTAAATTCATGTGGTAGAAGTGTATAATTGTATGTAAAGTATCATAATACCATTTATCATAGCATTTAATTATTTCAAATTGTTGTAAATGACTGGAAGTCCTGGAAAATGGAAATAAGCAAGGGAAAGAAAATAATCTTTTTTAAGCATGAAGATTTTGTGAATGCACTGTGTACAACTTCATTTGAATTTTTAGATGAAATACATTGATATTTAAGGCAATAACTCTGTTTTTTTTTTTATTTCGTTGACTCATACATGCTACCATATATACGTAATGCTCTGCCTTTAGAAATGACAGTACATCCCTTGTGTGTAAACTCATTGTACCACTCTCTAAAAGTGTGTTGATGTGGATTCAAGCATACTAATGTAGTCATGATGAGTGAAAGCATAGAGCTAGGTGCTATAATGAATCAAAATAGCTTAGCTTAGCTCCTACTGTAAAATGCAAGGGTGACATAGAGCGCATACTACTACAATTCTACAATTGGACCAATAGGGCTCTGAAAAAAATTATATATATATATATATATATATATATATATATATATATATATATATATATATATATATAAATCCATATATTTAATCTTCATTGTTATCGCTGTACAATAATGAATATAGTAATTCAGTGTTTACATATGTGTTTCTACCCACAACTCAGTTGTGCGTACACTTTAAGTGAGCAGACAGTGACAACAGTGCAATATTTGTTTTTTGAATGAAGATGTCCTGTGTCCGTTGGTTAATTACGGGAATCTTGTCCCAGATCAGCAATAACAGACAATCTTCATCATTGTATATTTCAAGCTTAATAATTAATTCAAGAATGTTAGTGTACAGATGCTGTGTTGTCTTAGTAGTGTCAGTCAAACTAAAGACTTGAGATGCATCTAGAGAAAATGTATATTGCAGAAGAAAGTAGGGAGCAGAGAATTTCATTTTATTTGAGTTTCAGTGTGGGCTTAAAGCTGGGTTTGCTGAGCCGTGCTCTTTTGATGTTGCCTCAGCCTGTGTTTTTAAGATTTTTTGCGCCTTTTATTTAAGTTGTTGTCAGTCAGTGTTGTTGTGGTGATGTATTTGTAGTAATTGATTAGAAGGGGGAAAAAAGAGTGGGTCTGCATTCCTCATTGATGAGAGATCAGATATCAGGGATGACCAATGTGGAAATATTGTGACGCTTTCTTTTAATTTAAAAAACAGTTTAGTGGCTTTGAATAATGTATGGAAACAGGCTTACAGTACATTTCAAATAATACTGATGATGTCTGTATTACAGTAAATCACAACTATGTGCTATTATATATTCAGGTGAATTCATCAGTCATCACACGGTTAAAATCTTGTCGGATGAAAATGTGTAATGCGTGACATTTCGAGGGCTAATGTAGTTAGCTATCAGCTGCCACTGGAGTGCTTAAAACATTCCAAATATTCCAAACATTCCATCTGGCTTAGGTTGATTTCCCAGATTTTTAAATTTTTTTATTTATATGCAGCTGCTAAAAGCAGAGATGCATTTAGATTAGACAAATGATGTCTAATCTAAATGCATCTAATACTGTGCTGTGGCTCTAATATTAGAGATCATGTGGTAGTGAAGCCTACAAAGTAATCTCTATGGTTATCTGTCCTGCCATGTACCAATGAGAGCAACAAATATATTGGATTGTACTGTGCTAACCATTTAGAGTCCATTTTACACAAAATAGTGAGCTATGTAATTGTTTGAAATGATTACAATATAGAAAATCCTCCCATTAACAAAGAATTAGTGTAACATAATATACTTAAGTCTAGAGCACAACACTTATTGTGTATTATTGGAATATGTGTATAAACTGCCTTCAGCTTCAGTCCTTGTTGTTGATCACGTATTATGTCCTTTGAGGTGATTATTAAAATACAGTAGGAACACTGCCCGAAAAGTTCCAGCACCGCCCATTCACACTATGTTTTCTTGAACCAAAGAGTGGGCCTGTTCGTGACAGAATGTTTTAATGTAGAATTATTTATATTTTTAGTCCTTTTTTCCATTATATAACACACCACATAATCACGTATTATAATTTTACTTTGCATTATTTAACGTCTTGCAATTTGTATACTTGTGTTTGTCTCCATACTTATGCTTAAGCTACTGTCCAGAATGTGACAAAAATTCGCTTTTTTAAATTGTTCCATTTTTTGACATCCAAGTTCACCATAAGAGCTGAACACTCAGATCCCCCTCCAATGATCTGTGATCCAAATGGCATTGTGACAGTTTCCAAACCAACAGATATGTCAAAATACAGTTCAAGTAACACACACACACACACACACACATTATGAGTTTAGCCCTCACCTTTCAGCGTGTCCTTTTCATTCAGATGTTCACAACATCGAAAAACTGCCTGACAGAAAACTATGAGCTGTTCCATTCTTGTGACTTAAATGTAAATGTGTGTTGTTTCTCTGCACTGTCCTTATCCGTGTCCTCTGTGCTGATACAAGATAAATGATTCTTGCTGTGGTTTTTATGTCTGTAACTTCTTCTTGTTCCTGTCTTTCTGGTGTTGTATTTTTGAGAGAAAAAAAATCTGTTCCTCTTTTTTGTGCATTCTTTTGTAACTGTGGAAAAAGAAAACTGTTCCTCATCTCTTCTCCTTCTCTCCTTTTCTTCTCTTTCTCTTTGTCGGCAAATTGTATGCATGCATATGGTGTGTGCTGTAGGCAAGGTTGTTAAAGATACTTCTGTGTGTCTCCTGTGTTCCTAATCGCTTTTACCTGTTAGCCCCCACTGCATGCCCATTTTAGATTGATTTAACAGTGTACCACTCCCCCTAAAATGGAATCACCACACACTGAGAATAAAGTGATTTCATAGAATTGCTCATGGTCCTGTGTTTCTGCTCTGCTGCCAGAGCGGCCGAGTGTCGTGCTCATAAAGTCGGTCTCGCAAGTGGGATTCCCTGAGAAGCATGCTTCACTGCGGTACAAGCTCTGTAGACCGAGTCTGCTTTGTACCCGCATGGAAATCAGATGCGAAGCAGTGTTCCCGGATCTCAGCAAGAAACACTGCTGCATGTACAAATAGTTTGTGATTTAGAAATGCAGTGTGCCACTTGTTTGACACTTTTTTCCCCCTAAAGTCAGATAGAGGACAGTATTTTTTTGTTCTATATTATTTCGCGAACAAGTTTGCATCAGTTCAATAAATGTGAAAAGGGCTGTGAACTTAATGTACTGTGTCATTCAAAAGATGATAGGATTGTTTTGTCTAAAAGATTAAACTGGTAATTGTGCGTCAAAGAGATTCTCAAGCACAAGCTTCATTGAAATGTAAATCATGGGACTCCAATTAAAAAGTCTGTAATAGACTTGAAATTCAAGGGTCCCTTTTTTAACAAATTATGTCTAATCTAAATGCATCTAATATTGTGCTGTGGCTCCAGCATTAGGGATCACATGCTAGTGAAGCCTACACTAAGTAATCTCTATAACTATCTGTCCTGCCAGAGCTGTTTAACCATTTCAAATTTACATCAAGCCACTTCTACACTTGACTAACAGAAAATACTGGATGGAAACTGGCCTACAGTTATATAAAATGATAGCACAGACAATGCACCAGATAGTATGAAAAACTGTTTTTCTGACTCTACTGAAGTTATGGCATCCTCAAAAAAAAAGCAAATGTTAATATATAAAATAAATTACACATTTTATGAGTGATGTTTTGAGCTCAAAGACAACATACACAGCCAGTTTTTAAATTATAGTTACCCACAAATTGGCTATTAAATAAGAAAATAAATAAATAAACAAATTCATTAAAAAACTAAATCATTATATTTAATGACTTATTCATTGTCCACTTTCAGTTTATAAAGGGACTCCAAATGTGTGAAACAGTTCCAATAAGCTTAGATTTGTCTTTGATATTACAGTTGATATTAATGCCCTTAACCTCCTGGCAGAAGCAATGTGGTTTTGGACTGAAATATCCTAGCACTCAGTTTACTTTTATCTATTATTATTATTATTAGTAGTAGTAGTAGTAGTAGTAGTAGTAGTAGTAGTAGTAGAAGTATTTCCCTCATACTATTTTTGAAGATGTTTAATTAAAAAAATGTTAATACAGGATGTTCAAAAACTTTTGACTAGCAGTCTGTTTTAAACTATAAAATGTTTCCTCACTGTTTTTAAAATTATCAGCAACAATTTGTGAAGCCTGGAGGGAATAACACTACTGAGCATCTTACTGTAACATCTAACAATGTTGGAGACACTTGTTGAAGATCTTAGACCTTCCTTCATGCAGAACACTTCAAACTCCTTTATATATTTGTGTTTGTGTACTGTGAGTGAAAAACATTGATGTTGTGTTACTGAATACAATTTCATTGCTGATTTAGATTTATGGTTAGTTTCTGTCATCTACTTGGAAGATGGATACAAGATGGATGTACACACAAATCTTAACCTGCTGGCAGAGGCTACCAGATTTTGGACTAAAATATCCTAGCACATATCAGAATCTTTACAAGAGCTCCTGAACCAACAGCCACAAAACACCCCAAGCATCAATCATCCTGCCCCATATTTTACAGTGAGTATCTGGGACATTATTCTTGGATGCAGTACCCAAACATACAGACAGTGTTCATAGCCACCAAGACCAATTTTGGTTTCTTATGATCACAAGACACAAATGTAGTTCCAGTTGTAATTCCAGTGATGCTTGGTGAAGTTCTGCATTTTGTGGGCTGCTCTGAGTATAGGGCTTCTTTGTAGAAGGATGACAAAGGGATTTCACATCATAAAGTTAATAGCCCAAGGAACCAGGAAGTAATCAATAACATAGTTTCTATAGCCTGAGAGCAAATTCACTCATTTCATCACAATTTTTTAATAATTCTCTTCAATCAAAACGTACTTTGACAATATTGTTTTTCAATTTTATGAGAATTTTTTTTTAAAGGGCATGTCGTTTCTCCATTTACTTGAGTGGAAAAAAAATATATATACGATGTTTTTGTAGACAATATATTTGTTTTTTTATTTCATTTTTTAAGTTACTGTACATGGAAGTTTAATGGCGGAAGAACAAAGTCCATATGGACAAAGTGGGTTGCACTACATAATATCTCTCTCTCTCTCTCTCTCTCTCTCTCATATATATATATATATATATATATATATATATATATATATATATATATATAATATATATATTATATATATATATATATATATATATATATATATATATATATATATATATATATGCGCCTAATATCTCTAGTAGTTTTACTGAACAAATGCAAAGAAAAAAGAAATAGGAAGTAAATAGAAAATAAATAGAAATAGAGATGCTTTAAAGATAATGAAGTTTGGATGGGTGGTCATGAAACAAAGTGTTTTCTCAGAACATGGCCATGAATTGTTATAGTATGATTACCGGACTTTGTCATTCAATTAATATTGGGCATTGATGCAAAGTTATTATTCATTAAATATATGGCCTGAATAATGCTAATCATTTCACTGTAAGGAAAGATATGTAAAAATTTGTGAGTGCCATTTTGGACTCATCATCCCAATCAAAAGGGTAGTTTTAGCATCAGTGTCACGAAGCAGAGGCAATCCAAATCACAGACAAACTCATGGTCAAAACCAGGCAGGGGTAGAAGATCAAGCAAACTGAGCAATGCAGGGCAATCAAAATGAAGGGCAGAAAAAAGCCAAACACTATGAAAAACAAACATAAAAACAATGCTCAGAAATGCACAGTAGACTAGAAGACCTTGGAAGTAAATGAAGTTTAACAGGAAAAAGGTGAGTTCAATAAGCAGGTGCGATAGAGTGGGCTAACATTCAGACTGGACTGGCTTGTGGATTCAGATGTACAAGCACATTTATGTTCACCAACATTATGGTTGTTTGTCAATGGAACTTTGGTTTTCCTGAACCAAATTTAAGAAAAAAATAAAAACTGATCTTTGAATAAATAATCTTTGATTAGCCTCAGCTGCATAATCCTGCAATGTGCTTTTATATTGCATCTAAAAAGTATCCATATATTTCCTTTTCTAACACTAATTATTCCATGAATGCAGATTATTAGGTACTGCACACTACAGATAGTGTCATCAGAAAGCTTGCAGAAAGGAAAACATTGCTCTAGTGCCTCTGGTGCAAGCAACTACCCACAGTCTCAAAACTCTAATGAAAGTAAATAGCTGCGGAAAACCTGTCTGCTTGGCTGCACACAAAGTGCCACTATGATGAAATCACAAGGGTACATCTTTCCTAACTACACAGCTCACATATGAGCACCGTGATCACAAAGCACCAGTTTCCACCACAACACAATTCACACTGCATAAAAATGGCTATCCCCTTACTTTCATGTGTGACATCTCAGTCCTGAAGTGTATCTTATATAGTCCTCTCCACAGCAACTTCAGATAGCTGGTTCACGGCAGGTGAACAAATAGAGGGGGGGACAAAATATTAGGTTTATTAGCATTCTGCCTTTTCAAACTCGACAGTTTCCTGGGAGGTCTCTTTAAAAATGTATTCCGGTACAGTTACAAATTACTAAAATTTAATCAGTAACGTAATCCAAGTGTCACAATATGAAAGTAATATAATCTGATTATTTTTGTATTCCTTCAAGGTCACGTGTAAATAAAGTCAAAAGAATAAAGTTTGTTGTTTTTTTTGTTTGTTTGTTTTTTAAAGTAATGTGATCGAAAATACTTTTATTTAGAACTTATTTTAGAGCTTAAAACATATTCAATGTTTGGATTAGTCTTAATGAAATAAATAAATAAATAAATAAATTTACCTTTTACATTTTTTCCAACACTCTTTTGAATGTCCATGGAGTAAAATAAAATATTAGATGCCACGAGTGTACCTTCCGCCATCATTTACACAATTGAATGATCATGTAATACGAAGCAATGTGATAACATGAAATTAAAAATGACCTTGTATGGCCATGGGCATTGTTTCGACTCAGGACAGCTGTCATTGCTGTTATCTGTAAGCAACTGTTTGACGGCAAACACAACAGCACTTCACCTTCGCACATTCCCTGAGGGTAGGCTAATGGTTGAGAGGCAGGAATTTGGCCAATAGATGCTGCAAGTCTTTTATAATCGGCCAATTTGTGTGCAAGAAGGCGCACACGTTGCAGTATTAGACCATAAACGTCATAATGAAACTGAAGCCAACATTTTCCCAGACATTTTCTCAAATTCCTGCCAGACACTTTTTTAATGTCCAAACAAGAGGACCTGTCCGGGAAAAAGAGGATGTATGGTTCCCCTAACAAAAGAATTTCAGAGAACAATTTGTGTTCATTTCTACCAAATTAACTTTGCGCAAAATTTATTTGTGCATGCACCAGGAGTTTGCTCATGTGAGCCACGACTGGCAAGATAAAACCAGAACTATAATTAAACAGCTGTCTATATTGTGTGATGTTAAAAGATTAATTTCTTTAGCTTTAAATGAAAAAAAAATGTAATCCTGATAGTATTCCCATTTTTTACAAAATGTACCTGTAATCTGATTCTTTTCCATAAAGCTCCTGTGCCAGGACATTTAGGAGCCATAAACCTCTTTAACAATGGCTGGAATTTAGACTTACTGTATATACATGTGCTAATCATTTTGCCATAGTGTTACCTTCCAAATTATGAATTCTACCTGCTCTTTCTTACCTTAAACAGGCAAGAAAGAAAATAACACCCCAAACCATGCCTAAGAAGACCATTATAATGTATATAATATCATAGACTATAGACCATATGAATACATGGATGTCTTCGTGTAATGATAAACAACTCGGAAGGGGAAACATTATCATAGCCACATGAACTGTGAGGTTGTTTATGTTGGCAAGTTAATTTGAACAACAATCTACAAATTTCTCAATCTGACAATCTACAAACACAACTCTGACTCTTATAACTGTTAAGTAAAACAGTTAGCTATCTACAAAACAAGTTATTCATTTACATTTATAAAGAGACATTTTTAAATGTCAGAAAATTTCTTGTATTTTTGTTAAGTAATGAACTATATTAAGTAAAATATCTTGTTTCTGGTTAAAAAAAAAATCTATCTATCTTGGATTTAACCTGCAGAATTCGAAGAATTGTAGCAAGTTCTCCAGGAAGACTGAAACAACAGACCAGACAATTTCCTTAGAAGTCATAATTTGATTTCACACATCAGTTTTAAACATAAAGACATATTATGATTTGATAAAAAAAAATTATTGGTTGTGTTACTGTTTACTTCTCTATATAGTAATTATTTTGATACTTAGAAACATTTCATTTCATTATTTTTGCAGGTATGTCTGCTTTGCAGAAAGAATGAAAGCCTTTAGCATGGTATTGTAGATGTGGGAAAATGAACATCATGAACACAATGAACACAATTACTGTGGACACCATCTTGATTGACACATGTAGGAAAGAGATTAGCAGTCAAAGATGAAACAATAATGGAAGTAATTATTAATCTGATCACTCTACTGAAATTAGGGGCAGGTGTGGGCATGTTATGTTCAACTTTCTCACAAAATACCATTTCCTTCTGATGTGCACTGGCACATATCAGTGAAATTATGGGCCATTTAATTTCAGAGGTCATGCTGGACTATTTTTCCATTTCAGTACGTTAAAAAGAGAAAGAGATCAAGGTCTAGCAAGATTGAAAAAGTCCCATTTCAGAGATCCTCAATTAACAAGTCTGAATTCTCAGTGATTTAGTCTGTACTGACTGGCCATATAAAATCTCAGCCTCAGTGAGTCTATGTGATATAACTAAGGAGACTTATGGGATATGAGCTGCGGGAAGATATAAAAAAAAAAAAGCATACGGCATAACATGAAATACATTTCACAAAGCTTCACATTCTCTCTACATTCAATATTGTCAGCACTTTGCTAAACGGTTTAGTGCAGTAATGAGCACAATATTTCACTCCCTCGGTTGGTACATGTTCTTTCTAGACTGCATCAGCCAATTGCCTCTATCTAGATATTTACAAAAATCCTGCATCTGCATAGTATTTCCCAGTGATGCAATTAAATTTTCCATTTCTGTTGCTGCAACATAACGATAAAATGAAAGCAGACTAGCATAGCTGTACTGTAAATGGTTGTATAAGCCCATATTATTGGTCCTGTAGCTTAAGCTAATTGTGCTGAACACTCATCCACATAACCCCTCTAGCCATTTACCATAAGCAAATTTCTCAGAGTAAATCCCCATTTCCTCCTTCATACTGTGTACATCTTAGGATTAAGCTCAGAGCTGCAAAATTGAACTGCCAACCATGTATAGAAAAGTGATAACTGAAGTTAACTCTGAATCTGACATGTGACTCTCTCTCTCTCTCTCTTTCTCATTCTCCCTCTCTCCTTTTCTATCTTTTTAAGTCTCTCTCCCTGAGAGTTTACTGTAGGGCACAGCGTTGAGTAATTCAGCCATTCATGGTTATTAAGCTTAGTGCATGCAAGACAAGCGAGGGGAAAAAAGACTGAAGAGCTTAGCTGGAGCTGGAGGGCTTCACCGCTATCCCACAGGAGCTATTTGATATCTTATTATTATCCAACTGGCTGATGAAACATCTGGATACTCAACTCACAATCTCAACTGAAGACTCAACCACCCACGCCTGCCTAAACTATTAGTCCAGTCCCTAGCCATACAGGATACTAATTACATATTATACTGTAGACTGCTTCATTTTTTTAGACTGAATATAAGATGCTCATTTGTCTTACTATCCAGTGCCCGAGAGAGATTTATCTGCACAGACAGAGAGTAAACTCAAGGTAAATAAATTGCTTTGAAAGTGAGTAGAGTTAGCAGATCTTCTTTAGTGCCAAAGCCTCAAGTGGGTTCATTAGGAACTTAGAGCCCTCACTGAATATCATAAGAAACTTCCCAGAGTGATATACTTAAAGCTTGTTTCCCAGACACAGTCTAAAGGTTTTCTAACCTTATAAACTGTTTAGAGGGTTAATTTAGTTCCAGACTAGACTTTGTCTGTGTAGAATTTGGGAAAAACTGTAACATTTTCAAATAATTTAGGTGGTATGCTTTAATTATACTAAGTAAATGTAACAACATATGATATGAGTTCAGAGTAGAGGTAATGGCTTCTCTACTTGCTACATTCCAAAACAGATCCATTCTCCACAATCTACACGCCTTTGTAAATTATGCCTTTCATAAATTGACACTTCATGCATTAGGATTTTTAACAAAACTACAAAACTAAACTCTGATATGCCAACAAAAACAAAGTGGCAAATGTTTCACTGATGTACTAAGTTGCACATTTGTATATTCATCTACAATAGCACTCATTCAAACATAGTGTCCTACACCAACAACAACAAAAAAAAACAAGGGAAAGAATAAAAGACAAACTTTTTTTAAAAAAATTGGTAATTTTGTCAATAGCCACCCGCTAGCCAGCTCTCCTCGATCACACCACAGCCACCAACTGGGGAGGGTGAAGGCTGGCATGTGCTTCCTCCAAGACACATGAAGCCATCCAACCGTATCTTTTCAAACTGCTAATCATACTGCAACAAAGGGCAGTGCAACACACTTGGAGGAAATCTCTATCTACCCTCTTCTGCATAGATGAGCTCACAGTTTATCACAAATGACTAGTGTCACTGTGATTGACAGGTAAGAGAGAGTATATGAGACAGCACAGACAGGTTTGCTCTCTCATCTCCCAGCCATGGATGGCTACTGCTATGGAAAAAGATGGTTGAAGGTTTTCCTTATTTTCCCATTACACTAAGAACATTAATGTTAGCATTGTTTAGTCTGAAACTATGCTTATCCTGTGTCTGAAACACCAATCCCAAGAGACTTATATTGGGCAACTGTGGCTCAGGTGGTAGAGTGGGTTGTCCACTAATCACAGGGTTGGTTGTTCTATTCCTGGCCCACATGCCGAAGTGACACTGACACTGAACAAGACACTGAACCCCAAGTTGCTCCCTATAGCAGGCTAGCACCTGTCATTGGTGTGTGTGTGTGTGTGTGTGTGTGTGAATGGGTGAATGAGAAACAATGTAAAGCACTTTGTAGAACCACTAAGGTTAAAAGACACTATATAAGTGCAGACCATTTACTTATATGGGTTGATCTTACTCATTTTTGTGTTAATGCCATTATTTTAGTTGCAGTCTTGTCTGGCAGTTGTTTGAAGGCCACTGTTGCTGCTAGCATGCTAACTTCTGTGACATGTGACTACATTTTTTTGGTGCTAGTATTATATAACCACATTTTTAATTATATCTACACTTGAAATCAAAAGGTTATGTGAACCACATCTAGATCCATGTTGTATCCATAAATGCATGCTTACTAATGTACAAAGAAGATATAACTGCTAAAGTATTTAAAGTGTTTTTGTGTACTGTAAAACAATAAAGTCACAGGGACTCACAGTAATGGATTTTAAGAAAGTAGAGACCACTTAGCCAGATTATGGTTATGCGAGTTAGCTTCAATACAGCTTCTGAAGTGTCAGCTTAGCCTAGGGTAAGAGGAAATGTTTTATATCTGGCTCTCACTGCTGTGTGCTCAGTAAATAGACCACTGTGGAGTCAAGAGAATGACTCTACTTTTAGTTTGAGTCCACACAGTGATATGCAACATCTAGGGTCCATGCAATCAGCTTTATTCTTACAAAAAGGAAAACACAGCAGCCTCCAATCTTTTGAATCACTATGTAGTATGCTAGGTATCTAAATGCTTAGCATTCTCTTTGTAGCATGCTGAATTACAAGTATTGACCTTCACCCTCTCAGAACTTTAGTGTTATTGGAGGTGTTTACACAATTCACTTCTGGTCTTGTAAGGTTTTCTAAGGTCTTGTAAGGTTGCTGTTGTTATTGTTGTTGCTGCTGTTGTTGTTTGAAAGCCTCTGTTGTTGCTAGCATGCTAACTGCTGGGATTCGTGACTAGGGCTCTCTCTGGGCTATCCTTGTGTAATTCAGGATGCACAAACACATGCTGTGGTGAACCCTGTGGAGAATCAATTACACTCACTGTGTTATTTTTGGATTTGCTGTGCCCACCACGGTGTTACCTGCAAAGAAAATGTGCATTGTAACTCCTTGAAAACAGAATGATGTGATAAGCCCTTCAGCATTCAGCACTTTTGTGATCACTACAGTCTGTGTTTACTTCGAGCCTGAGTACAAAAAGCATGATCAAACCTCAATACTAGTTAAAGGAGGGTTCAGGTTTATTTCTCTTGATACTGCAGTAAGCAAATAGCATTTTGTACAGGCGGAACACCAGACAAAGGTTCATCCGCTAGTGTTTGTCTTTTTATCACTCTCATGTAATTGGATCTCTTAAAAACTTCAGATGAATCTCAGGGGGGTCTTGTCTCGTTTGCACCTTCACACTTGTTTTCCGCCTTCATCATTTGAACCTGATTAAATTGTGCAGCATTGCTTTAGGGCATTGAACAATAATTTCAGGGCATGCTTTGATATGTATTAAGTTTTTTTGTATACACTGATGCTAAGCTAAAACTGATTTAGCCCATTGCAAAAATTTAAGCATATAATTACTTTTTTATTTATATTATATATGGAATCTTTACATTCCTTATACCACAGTATTGTTGAATTCCTAAAACGAATTGATCAGAAGGGGTTAATTAATTTTCTACAACCACAACTCTAACATTACAGGTACATCTCAAAAAATCAGAATATCATGAAAAAGTAAATTTTTCCCGTAATTTAATTAAATAAGTGGAACTTTCATATATTCTAGATTTGTTACACATAAAGTGAAATTTTTCAAGCCTTTTTTGTTTTAATCTTGATGATTACGGCTTACAGCTCATGGAAATCAAAAATCCAGTATCACAAAATATTAGAATAAAGATTTTATAATACAGAAATGTCAACCTGAGAAAAGCTCTAATCAGCCAATTAACTTAAAACAAAAACTAAAAAAACAAAACTTAAAACAAAAAAAAAGGCTTGAAATATTTCACTTTCTGTGTAATGAATCTAGAATATATGAAAGTTCAAATTTTTGAATTAAATTACGGAAAAAAATTACTTTTCCACAATATTTTTTTGAGATGCACCTGTAGTTCTGGTTGTAAATCAAATGTAAATCAAATAGGACCCTATATTGATGCTCCCTAATGCTTTTAATACATTATTGTTTCTATAGCAACAGCCTACACAGGGACTTGTAAGAAAAATGTTCCATAACTTAAACCTAATAATAAACAGTTTAAAAATGTGTTCTAAAGAAAATGTATAATCATACATAATCATTATATGGTGAAGTTTTCTGTTAGGAGAGTTTTATTTAATATTTATAGGAGTCTCCAGTGTCCATTTCTGCCACAGGAAACTCTTCACTCTTTACAAAAAAAAAAAAAAAAAAGAAGAAGACTTTTTGCATTTTCTGGTTCCTTGGTAAAATGACAAACTGCTTTAATTGTATTTATTTTTTTTAGTCTTGGGGATTATGTAACCACAGACATCTCTTCCCTGTTCATAAGTCCAAATACAATATGCCTAAGGGTTCTATAAGATTCAGTGTATTTCTAGATAAAGTTGTCATGACATATATATTAAACATCTATAATTATCTTGAGCCTTATTATCACACTTGTATTTAATCTTATCATTATAATAATTTTTGTGCATAGATAATAACTTGTACACAACTCCAGATTGGAAGCTATTATCTTCGGTTGATTAGAAGTAAATATCTGCTGGTTACACTCTGAGCCTAAGATATTTTCTCCTGTCTTACATTCTTTTCTTTGTTACAGCTACTGTAAACACTGATATTATGAAAAACACAATACATAGACAATACATAGTACAAAAGCTTAGTACTACTGTGAACATTTACAGTATGTCCATATACATATACAGACACCCTTATCCAGAGCAACTTACAGAAGTGCTTTATTATTGAAAAACATATCTAATCCTAGCATAAATGGCCTCAGAATTCCATCAAGCTAAAGCCTGTTAGAAAAAGGTTAATGGGGGAGTATTTAGGTCAGTTAGCTAGCTAACTTCCAAAACTACATTTTTCCATGTACTACATCTTCCACATCTTATATTTGTTTGTTTGTTTAATAGATGAATTGGAAAATCTATATAAAACAGAGTGCTGCAGAACATTTTGAGTTCATTAGTAGGGTTTTTTTAAATAAATTTTTATTGTTTGTGGAACTACCAGGGGGGCACGGTGCCTTAGTGTTTAGCACGTTTGGCTCACACCTCCAGGTTTGGGAGTTCAAATCCCACTTCCACTCTGTGTCAGTGGAGTTTTGCATTCTTCAGGGGTTTTCTCCAGGTACTCTGGTGTCCTCCCCCAGTCCAAAGACATGCCCTGTAGGCTGATTGGCATTTCCAAATTGTCTGGAATGTGTGTGTGTGTGTGTGTGTGTGTGTGTGTGTGTGTGTGTGTGTGTGTGTGTGTGTGAATGTGCCCTTTGATAGGTTGGCATCCTGTCTAGGGTGTGCCCAAGTTTCCTGGGATATGCTTTAGGCTCCCATGTGACCCTGTGTAGAATATGGAAAATGGATGGATGAAATTACCATACATGTAGTTGATGTCACCTCTCAAACTTAAGTCTTACCAATATTTAATTTCATTTAATTTTATTTCATTTTAGTCAGTTATGAGTTTCTAGTGTGGAAATTCTTTCATGTTGCTGCAGTATATCAAGCTTTGTTAAATCATTTTGGCACATCTGTTAAACACGCATAATAGTCCTACACAATCGGGTGAAGCAGCTGATTAAAAAAAAGCCAAGCATACATTTCTATCATGTGATGTTTAAAGCTAACAGTGTCCAGTTCACTGCTTGCACCCGCACTGTGTTCACAGAGCTCATCCGTCTCCTCCGATAGCTCTCTTGTTGCGCTGCCTTTAGAAAGCTTTATCGTATGTCCACCAGTGCTCAAACCTGTCTCTATGGAGCAAAGAAACGGAGATAGGACATTTTGAAACATTCATGTGAGAGAAGCCATGCTACAAGTCCACAATAACTGTCTCTCTGGGACTCATTTTAAGCCTTGCCTGGAGACCGAGAAGGACATCATAGTAATTATGCCACGTCTTTTCCTATCCTTGCAATTTTCAAAGGAAAATTGACGACATAAAGGTTACTACTATGTATACTATACTGATAAATGTATTATGTGCCATGAAAGTATTAAATATTTTGGAGTTTCTCAGAATGCTACGTTCATTATGTTCTCTCCCTTGATGTAAATTGAAATTTAAAACTGACATTTTATGGCAAGACTCCAGAAGTGCAACCTCCACACAGCCCACCACTCAGCCTTTAATGTGTGCCTGTCTCTTATTAATTTTAGAGAAGCAAGCTCCCACATTTCATTTGTTCTCTGTGTGAACGCATGACAGCTGCCAGAGTGCCTTACATCACGCTGAGGAAATCCCAGTGCTACCACACCACTCTCTCTCACTCCGAGAATGTATAAGAGAAAGAGTGAGAGAGGAAGTGACATGTCTGCCAGTGAAATACAGACAGCTGAAAGAGCCACAGACTGTGGAATAATATCTTAAAAATTAAGAAAAACATATACACTGCTTTTCTTGAGAAACAGGGCTCACAACAAGAAAAAACCTCAAAAAAATATTTAAAAAAAATTAGGGTTTGCCAGCTGTTGAGATGATACACTATAATAATTTTAAGTAATTAATTAATGAATTGCATGATATTGCAATTTTTGTAATGTGACTTGTGCAGGGCAATTAAGGTTAGCGAGTATACCACTAAAGCTAGCTAGCAACAATATTAACTAATACATTGTTAGCTCTTAGAATTTATTAAGACATTATTATCTTTTCTCATTTTCTGAATGGCTTTTTGCCATTCATACTTACAGCCTTTAAACTGTATTTTACATTCTCATTTGCCATAAAGGTCCCATTATCCAATAAATAAATAAATAAATAAACACAAAACCTGATGCATGTTTTTCTTTCTGTAGTATCCCCTCCTAACAATGGCCCTCATTTATCTAGCTGGATATGAACAGATTTATTTGGAAATCATTCATACGAGCATTTACACAAGAAATTTGGTATTCATGATTATCTGGTTATTTCAGAAAAAAACAAAGAAAAAAACATCTGTGTCCTACTCATACTCCTAAGTATGTAAATTTACACAGGAGCCGCAACTTGATTGACTTCAAATCATATAATTTGCAATTCTCCATTTTTATATATAGAATATCATTTTAAAATATGTATGTATGCTATTTTAAATTATGTTTACAGCATTTAGTAGATGCCCCATCTAGATCAACTTACAGAACAGATTTGCTCCTGCTAGTTCACTAAGTCAGGTACTAAGAGTACCTTCAAGAAAATGTTGTGAAACAAAGTCATTTTATATTATTGGCATTATTTAAACAATATGAAAAAACTATTAATTCAATTATGGCAAAAGAAATATCAGCTTATAAATGAAGGTTGAATCAGTCTATCTGTGCGTAGCCGTAAGCCATAACAAAGGTCTCAGTACAGGTCACATTTATGAGGGAAATGATATATAAACACCAGTATGATATTTTTTAGAGGTTGAAAGCTGTCTTGTAAATGTTACATTTGCCAGAATGTCTCCTTCTAAGGTTCTGCAACACTTCCAGCATGTCAACTGAAACAGTTGATTACCTGGTTACAGAGTAGATCTTTTTTCTTCTCCAATTTCATGTCACACCATTTTTTTTCACCCCTCTTAAATCAAACGTAATTCACCTTTTCTGTAATTTGTGTGTAGATTTTGACCTTTTCAGGTGCTGTTATACTGCTAAACCTTTTATTGGCATAGAAGTGAGTCAAAATACCTTCCATTTCTTCCTTTTCTTTCACCATTTAGTAGTCATTTCGTGTTCCCAGCCCTCTGTGCACTTGACTTTTTATGGAGTTTTGTGAGCATCATCACTAAAAACAATTGAGCTGTGTTGGGAACACACTTAGAACTGTATGAGTGATCAACATACAGTACACATGTACTGTGTACTGTGACTATAAAGAAATTCAGCCTTTCTGAAGCTTTTGTACATCCAGCAGAAAACTGTTCTTCAGTTTAGCTTATGCAAACATTTACACATAATTTTACTAAAAGATTTTAGCTTGATAGTATTTTTAGACCCTGAACCATTTGTGCAAGCATGAGATGTTTTTGGTCTCTCTGAATTTAGAGCTTGTTTATAAGCTGTGTCTTCTCATGTCTTTATGCCACATTCTCAGTGTCTGCTGATTCGATATTAAATGACATTTTTGACGTCTGATTAACGATATTATTTTCAGTAATTATGAATCACTCCGATTTACAGACATTTCTATTTATCACTGTTGACGTATTGCTGCTGTTGCATTCGTCTGCTAATGTTAATCAGCAACTCAAAAGGTGTCAGTTCATCTTTCCTGCTGTCCAAAAATGTCCCTTTGATTGTATTAGTTCTTGTTTAGAACTAGAGTGGTGCATCAATCTTACCTGGATTTCAACTCTGTCTTGCATTCACACATAACCCCTTCCTGATTAACTGCAATTGCATTCCTGTGTAAAAGTGCATGTGTGAAAGGGGCTAAAGATTCCCACTTGTATGACATAGTTGTGTAAAGCATGCAAGTGAAAGCAGTTATATAAAATCACGAATTGTCAGAAAGATAAGACTGAGATATTCAAGGCGGGACTACAGAATACTACATAATATGTAAAATACAGTAACATTACACACTGATTACTTGTGTAATCACGGATACTCCTTGAAGATGGTGTTATCAGCTGTGAACATTCCTGTGAAACCATTTAGATATATCACCTTTGTACACTTTCAGTTTGCTTTTCCTCAGTGTGGCATATTCATAGCCTAACAATGTGCAGAGAGTGGTGTTATATTATCACCCGCAGTGTTAAACTCATCACAAATGCACACTTAAAAAAATCCCTAAAACATGCATTATATATTAAACCCTGGAGTATAATACTAAAAGGTTCTTTGCTGTCAATTCTTCTCTGATAGAGTTCATAATGAAGCTATAAGGCAGGCAGAATACTAAAGTTGTCCACATGCACCAGCTTTTTATACAAAACACACCACTCTCCATGGCATTACAGAACTCACTTGATCCAGGACTAGAGAGGCTAAAGCAGTCAGTTTGAACTGTGACCTCTATCTAATAGAACACTTTTTAGTTATCTGTCTGTGCGAGCACACACACACACACACACACACACACACACACACAGAGAGAACATTCACTCTGCAACATCTACCACTGTGGATTTTTCTGGCAGAACTTCACATAGATCACTACTGAGGGGAACTGTGTGGGGGAAAGAAGCTTTGAAACTTCTGAAAGGGCCACCCACTTTTTCTAATCACACACTTCACAGAGCTAGCAAAAGTTCATGAGTGGAGGAGAATGAAAAAACAAGCCCAAACCTGAGCAGGCAGGGAACTCCAGCAGCTAAACAAGGCGTGAGGGACCCTTCAAAGCGGTTATAGACTTGATGAAAAGACCGCTGCAGCTCAAAATCCTGCAGTATCTCACTGTTTAACCATTAACTAGGAACCATACAGCCACTGCATTTGATCCCCCGATGACAGTAACAGAATCGAAGATTTAATTATTCATTTGGATTACAAAAGAACAATGCAAAGAGTGAGATTAATGACAGAGCTCACCTTTAGGATGAGAATGAGTTTATTTCTCTGTGCATAAATTAACCATTCCCTAAGGAGAAACTCTCAAAGCAATCTTATGGGAGGCAACTGAAGAACAAAGAAATGTAATTGAATTGTGACACAGTCAAGTGACTGAATCGATACGATAGCTTCCTTCCTGAGCACTGCACTGAAATGTGACACATGAAAAGGCTTCCTAAATATTCAGATCTGATATAAATTATGAAGTTATGGGGAACCTTTCTATTTATAATTTATTTACTGCAAATATCTCATTTATTGATCTAACCGATGCGTTGAGAACTCACACACAAATGAATTCCGGACAGACATCTTTTCTGTATAGCAGTAAAATGAATCGTGAGCTGAGATTCTCATTCATCATTTAGACTGCAAATGCAAGACAGTGAGATATGATGGCAGATGTGAGCAAATAAAATGATATACACAAGCAGATACAAAGTAAACACTTCCATAGACATATTACTCTTCTATCTCTCTCAATCTACAGCACATCCCCTAAGAGTGCATATTTGTACATTATTAGTCAGGATAGCGTTGAGGGCATCCTTCCATCCTCCCAGCTCAGGTACAGGTTTGATGAACAAGACTACTACTGAGGAATGAGAGACTGGCATGAATCAATTTTCCCTTTCTTGTTTTGCTTTCTTTCTATTTTATTCTTTTCTCCTGTCTAGCTTTGCCCTCTATGTTATATCTGTTTCTGTTCCTGAGCCAGAGAGCACTCACACACTACAGGGAATAGATAGGACAGAGGTGTAAAAAGGGTTTTTTTTTCCACTGTGGGCTTAAAACTAGGCCTAGATAGTTCGAGTGACTTGCAAACCTCGAGGCAGTCAGCCATCAACGTGACCTTCAGCTGTTCGTTCCACTCAGGCAGACAAAGCCATTCCCCAAGAGAGACAGGAAGCTGATGCTTTTTACAATTGCTACAAAGACATGTGAAGGTCGAGTGAAAATTTCACTTTTTCTAAATTTAATAAAGGTCATTGAGCTTGCTGTAAATTCTAAAGAAAATTGGTATGACAGAGTAATTGCATAGTATTCAGCAGTATATAGAAATACACAGCACAATTGTGGCCTTTTAAGCGTTGATGTTGCTACTCTCCAGTTGTTGTTTTTTTAGGTAATGGGATAATTATTTTTACTACTGCTCCTGCATTTCCTATTCTTTCTTTACAATAGCAGTGGTGGTATTTTACAGTCAGTATCTATCCAATAAACTCTACAAGTATTGGCACCCTATCTATCTGTCGCTCTTCCTTTCTTAAAACTACACATTACCTTAAGATTTCAAACTAACATCAATTTTAAACTTTCAGACTGGCTTTGTCAAGCCAACATCAAATGCTGTCATGGTGAACTTTACCTATCTAGATTACACTAATATTACTATGACATTTATTTAGCATTTTGGAAGGAAGTATTTGGTACTCTAAATTGAATTTTAATTTATTTTTTTTTAAAAATTGTAAATGTGGCCTGAGTCAATTAAACATAAATTGCTAAATAGTAAAGAGACTGTGTGTGTGTGAGAGAGAGAGAGAGAGAGAGAGAGAGAGAGAGAGAGAGAGTGTGTGTGTGTGTGTGTGTTTAAGTACGAGAACAGATTTCTTCTATTTTATGTTCTGTGTTTTCATGGAATACAGCAGTCTAGAGGTCTTCGATCAATACATTACCAGCACCAATTTGACTTACTTTAATTTTATGCACCAGCACCTCCACAGTGTTCAGTAAGGCAGCAGACAAAGAAGGATGCCATGATGTTTGATCAATGAATGGACTGCGTAACATCTCTGGTTTCCTTCTGCTGAGGGAATTGGGCTTTCTGTAAAAAAAATATTGATACAGAACAAGAGCCAACAACACAGTTTGCTATATCAAATGAGTATGGCTGATAACGTTACATTTCAGATATTGCCTACAATGATCGGATTTGTGATGGTGTCTAAAATTCACGAGATTACACACAATCACACAAAGACACAGGGGACATGTAGGAGAAAAGTATTGTACTTTGTGTTTAAGGCTTTACAATGAAGTCTACCCAATTGAATTTCAGTCTTGACCAATCAATAAAATATACAGTATCTCACAAAAGTGAGTACACCCCTAATATTTTTGTAAATATTTGATTATATCTTTTCATGTGACAACACTGAAGAAATGACACTTTGCTACAATGTAAAGTAGTGAGTGTACAGCTTGTGTAACAGTGTAAATTTGCTGTCCCCTCAAAATAACTCAACACACAGCCATTAATGTCTAAACCGCTGGCAACAAAAGTGAGTACACCCCTGAGTGAACATGTCCAAATTGGGCCCAAAGTGCCAATATTTTGTGTGGCCACCGTTATTTTCCAGCACTGCCTTAACCCTCTTGGGCATGGAGTTCACCAGAGCTTCACAGGTTGCCACTGGAGTCCTCTTCCACTCCGACATCACAGAGCTGGTGGATGTTAGAGACCTTGTGCTCCTACACCTTCCATTTGCCCCACAGATGCTCAATAGGGTTTAGGTCTGGAGACATGCTTGGCCAGTCCATCACCTTCACCCTCAGCTTCTTTAGTGTGTTTGGGGTCGTTATCATGCTGGAATACTGCCCATTGGCCCAGTTTCCAAAGGGAGGGGATCATGCTCTGCTTCAGTATGTCACAGTACATGTTGGCATTCATGGTTCCCTCAATGAACTGTAGCTCCCCAGTGCCAGCAGCACTCATGCAGCCCCAGACCATGACACTCCCACCCCCATGCTTGACTGTAGGCAAGACACACTTGTCTTTGTACTCCTCACCTGGTTGCCGCCTCACACACTTGACACCATCTGAACCAAATAAGTTTATCTTGGTCTCATCAGACCACAGGACATGGTTCCAGTAATCCATGTCCTTAGTCTGCTTGTCTTCAGCAAACTGTTTGTGGGCTTCTTGTGCATCATTTTTAGAAGAGGCTTCCTTCTGGGACGACAGCCATGCAGACCAATTTGATGCAGTGTGCGGCATATGGTCTGAGCACTGACAGGCTGACCCCCCACCCCTTCAAACTCTGCAGCAATGCTGGCAGCACTCATGCGTCTATTTCCCAAACACAACCTCTGGAGATGACGCTGAGCACTTGCACTCAACTTCTTTGGTCGACCATGGCAAGGCCTGTTCTGAGTGGAACCTGTCCTGTTAAACCGCTGTATGGTCTTGGCCACCGTGCTGCAGCTCAGTGTCAGGGTCTTGGCAGTCTTCTTACAGCCTAGGCCATCTTTATGTAGAGCAACAATTCTTTTTCAGATCCTCAGAGAGTTCTTTGCCATGAGGTGCCATGTTGAACTTCCAGTGACCAGTGTGAGGGAGTGTGAGAGCGATGACACCAAATTTAACACACCTGCTCCCCATTCACACCTGAGACCTTGTAACACTAACGAGTCACATGACACCGGGGAGAGAAAATGGCTAATTGGGCCCAATTTGGACATTTTCACTTAGGGGTGTACTCACTTTTGTTGCCAGCGGTTTAGACATTAATGGCTGTGTGTTGAGTTATTTTGAGGGGACAGCAAATTTACACTGTTATACAAGCTGTACACTCACTACTTTACATTGTAGCAAAGTGTCATTTCTTCAGTGTTGTCACATTAAAAGATATAATCAAATATTTACAAAAACGTGAGGGGTGTACTCACTTTTGTGAGATACTGTATATGTACATTGTGCACCTCACAATGTCTTCATGTTTATTTTTTCAAATTGCTCTTACTGACAAGAAAATCCTGGTTTGTAGAAATAGTTGAGACTAGGCATGTCCATCTGTGTACTCACTTCGCTGAAGTAGATTCCAGTAACAATGGTTTTCTCATAGCATGGGTTGAACAGCTCCTAGAACTGCTGGAGAAATGATTGGTGAATATATAATAAAATTACTGGATGTATTTAATATTTAATACTGCCTCATAGCTGCAGGTTTCATGCTCAGTTTTCTCAGGAAAGGGATTGGATCCACCACAACCCTGTCGAAGATGTGAAGATGAAAAGATGTGAAGATAACTGAAGATGAATGGATGAATGATAATTATGGTAAGGTGCATTAATTAGAATGGCTTAGGCTGGAGAAGGTCCTAAATATTTTGTATCAAATCCTGTCGAGATCACAGGCGATTTTTCCTTTAGCACAGTCAGGATATCAATAAAAGCCAAAGCCCAGTGCCACATCTCTCAGCCTGCCAGACTACTAGTGAGTCTAGAGTAGTAAACAAGGAAATGCTTTTGCAAACAGTGCTGTAATGGGTTTCGGATCAATAGTCTGCAGGATCCAGCAGTTAAGGTTGTAAAACCTGCTCATAGGTAGCTGTGTCCCTGTGTCCTGTTCTGGTGCCATATGTTTGTCCCATGTGCTATTATATCTCAGGTGATCTGAGAGAAGTAAGGAATAATGCACAAATATATATGCATGTATCTGTGTATGTGTGTGTTTGTGTGGAGACTTGACAAGGTTCTGGGTCAAGCCTCAATATGTTGCCCCACGTTCTTACAAAGACAGGAAGAGATGACACAAGGTAGGGGGTCGTTTCACACCATAGCACCCGTATTCTCATTCCCTGGGGAGCTGCCACCATGACTCAGTCGCTGTCATAACCATCTAAGCAGCATCAACAAGCCATGCAGTTCCATATTTACACTAGCCAAACTGAGAACACGCTCATTATGCCCATATTAAGCCACTCGTTTATGAAATTTGCATGCTGCTCAATGGGAGAAAGCTGTTGTTCTTATTATGTTCTTAAGATATATTCCCATGGAATTACCATAAGAAGCACCAATGGTTATACAGGTGAACTCCCATGGTGAATTTGAACACATTGAGAATGGGATTCTTAATGGGAGTTCATCTTACATTCATGTTATCTCATAATGAAACTGGATTTTTATGGGTTACCCATTAGAATATTGTCATTCTATGTGAGCTTCTATTGGATTTTTAAAGGTTAGTCATTACTGTGAAACTGTGAAACATGCAATCTGAGTGTCATATGGATTTTTATTATAGGGTCAGGTTTGATGATTATGAGAACTTTATTTGTCAACTTTTATGGAAATTTCATGGGGATGCAATAGGTGTTTCATGTGAGGCTCCTAAAATGTGCTGACTTTTTTAATCTTCTCAATTTAGTTATCTGCATTAGCAGGTGCTTCTTCTCATGCAGGTAAAGCCTGCCACTGTATCATTTAAAACTTCTGCTCATACTGCAACTCAGAGTTTGACAGGAGAGAGAGTAATGCCATTCCTCCAACCGACAAAGTGTGGCCACTTTTGCTCTCTTGGACTCCTGGCCATAGAATTTAATGGGAATTACAACAAGGAATAAGATGGAACCATGGTGGTGACTCTTTAAGGTCTACAGTATGTGGAGTCTCGGTGTGCAGTAAATTGGCTATGTAGCCAGGCTGTTGAGTGTGGATAAGTCCATGGTAGAAAGACTGCAATGATCTTCAGGATTCATGCATCAAGCAGAAAACTCAGGCTGTCAATCAAAGAGATGGCAGGAAGCCAGCATAGGAAGTCTCCTCTCTGGAATGGCCCTGAGTATCGAGTGTAAATAGGAAGGAGTGCTAGTCTGTGATCAGTTACTTTCCCATGATAAATTCATATTAACAAAAATAAAGCAACTGATCCTTGTGAAGTGGAGAACTCCCTCATCTCTCACATGGAAATAAAAGCCTCCCTTTGGAAGGTTCATTTACACAGTAGTCTCAACTTAGACACTCTTCAAGAAAATCAAAGAATTCAAAATGTGTGGAATATTCCAAATATTTGATAGAGGTAAATGTTTTCAGATAACAGGGCTGATTAAATGTCATGAGTGAACACAACTAAGATTGACATTTTTCATAAAAATGGATGGATATGATGGAAAAGGATGTTAAAGTAGACTTGGACAGGAAGAAATGTTGTGTATTAAGTGCATTATATGCATGTGTATTATGAATTTATCTGAAATCTGAACATTCAAAAGAATGTTATGAAGGATATGTTACTTTACATACATACATACTGTGTATGTAACTGTAATATTAGTGGGAAACAAATGGCACCTCAATTGTGGAATCACCACAGTTCATTGCCAAGATGGTGGCATCTTATATTTAGCAGTGGTGGCATCTTATATTTAGCAGGAAGTCTTGACTGCTGACACATGTGACTCTTGACATGTTAGAAAGAAATGTGGTCATCAGAACTGATTAGTCTGTATGAAATTGAGCAACTTTGAAAAAAAAAATCATACACTGCATGTATCTGGAAAGGCCTTTTTTAAATAAAGGTTTTTATGCAAACATGTTTCAGTATGGGCTAAATTTTAAATGTAAATCCAGGTTTCTGTAAAGCTGCTTTGTGACAATATCCTTTGTTAAAAGGGCTATATAAATAAACTGAATTTAATTTAATTGAAACTATAGCCTTTTCAGTATATGTTGTTTCTTTCATTTTCCCATTTTGCTGTTTGTTGTAAGTGGTGCAGTAAAACAATCATCTGTAACAAGCAGATCATTTTTCCTTAGAAATTTCCTTGTCAAGGGAGAAACACATTCATGCACTCCTAATTATAAAGCCATTGTCCTTACATGCCTTATACACCTAGTGTGAGACTGAGACAGAATGACACTGGTGCAGATTTTCACATTGTAATAATTCAACTCTGATGTCTGCTGATAGAGATGCACTCCCTACATTATCTCAAATTGTATGTGTGGCTCTGAGCTGAGGCAGGGCAGAACACAGACACACAGCAGGCAGATGTGGGGAAAAGTGCTCCTTTTAATAAGAAATTAGTGAATGGAGGTGAGAGGTGTGAAGGTGAAGAGTGCAGGTGCAGGGCACAGTCTTCCTGGCATGGGAACTGGCATGCAGGCTGCAGCAGCATCAAGGCAATGCCCAGAGCAATGGAAGCAGAGCATGGGTCCTGGCGGAGAGTCTTCTTCATCTGCTTCTGGAGGAGAGAGAGACAGATTTGTTACTAGGTAATGTAATGGAGACCTTGCTCACCTCCATGCACTGGTTGTGCCCTTTTATATCCTCCTGGCTCCGGAAAGAGGGTGAAGAGTGGCCGCTCCACTCATTTGCCGCCAGCTATGTGTGTTTCTGCCACCTCGCCTTGCAGCCATGGGCTCCCGTGCTGTCCAAAACGCTCTGGGTGTTGAAGTCCATTCAGCACCCTGATGGCAGTTGTGCAAGGAGCACATTGGGTTCGTTGTGCACAGGCTGCAGGTCCGCCATCACAGTCCCCTCCTCAGTTCTGAGCCTACTGTTGGTGGGCATTGGGCCCACAGGGTGTGTCTATGGGAGATGCCATCTGCTTTCCTGTGGTGGACCCCTGCCCGGTGTTGCACTTGGAAGGAGAAGTCCTGTAAAGAGAGGAACTAGGTGGACACTCTGGCATTGGAGTCCTTTGCCTGGGCCAGTCACTGTAGGGGCGCGTGGTCAGTTATGAGGGTGAAGTGGTGCCCGGCCAGGTAGTACCTGAGCTCTTCTATGGCCCATTTGATTGCCAGGGCTTCTCTCTCCATGGCAGTGCTCCTCTCCATCGAACATCTGGTACAGAATGGCTCCCAGCCATGTCTCTGAGGGACCATGAAGGGCAGGTCAAAGTCAGGGTTCCTGATAACTGGGGAGCTGGTAAGGGCCTTCTTGAGGGCCTGGAATGCCTGCTCTGCCTCATCAGTCTACCGCACCCGGTCTGGTCCTTCTTAGTGAGATCTGAGAGGGGGAAGCTATAGAGGAGAAGTTAGGTACAGACCTTGGATAGTACCCAGCCAGCCCCAGGAAGGCATGTACCTGTTTTTTGGACATGGGCGGGGGGTAGCCTTTCACGGCCTCTATTTTTTTCTCCTGATTGTTTCAGCAAGTCCCGGCCAATGCAGTACTCCAGGTACTGTGTCTCCATCAGGCTCAGGTGGCACTGGGTTGGCGGTCAGCCTGGCTTTCCAGAGGCTTCTGAGTACCTCCCTGAGGTGGTGGAGTGAATGATGACGTAGTCCAGGTAGGTAGCCGTGAATGGCCGGTGTGGCCTTACGACAATGTCCATCAGATGTTGGAAGGTTGCTGGGGCTATATGGAGGCTGAAGAGGAGAAGTTATTGCTTCCAGTGGGCACTGAAATCAGGCTCTCCCCAGCCACTCCACCAGATTGTTAACTGTTAGTTTAGTTAGTTAGTTAGTTTAATTTAGTTAGTTTAGTTTCTGGAAGTCATTGCATATCCGAATGTTGCCATCAGGCTATGGCACTACCATGATGAGGCTGGATCAGGGGCTGGATCAGGGGCTGGCAGGCTCCTAGATGATCTCGTCTCAAAGCATTCGGCTGACCTCCTCCTCAATAGCTTGATGACGAGTCTCTGGGCCGCTGTCTTACCACTACTACCAGAGGGGTCTTAATCTCATGCTGCACCAGGTGTGTCAGGCCTGGCGCAGTGGAGAAGATGCCAGCAATTTGGTCCACCAATTCTATCAGCTCCTGTTTTTGTGCCGGGCTCAGATTTTCACCCCACTGGACCAAGGCATGCTCGGGGGACCTGGAGAAACAATGGAAAATGCAGAGACTACAGGAGCAGGCTGGATCCACTTTTTAAATAGATTAATATTGTACAGTTGAGTGTCTGTGCACTTACCAGGCTGTTGCAGGCAGTATTTCACTGGGTCTGCTTTCTCCAGGACTGTGTACGGCCCTTGCCAGCGAGCCAGGAATTTTCAGGAGTGTTTCAAAGTAGAAGGAGCACCTGGTTGCCTGGCTGGAACTCCCAGGGCTGGGCCGACCAGTTGTAGACCCTCTCATTGGGCGGCTTCCATGTGCTCCTGAACAATTGGCTTTACCCTGTTGATCCACTCCTGCATTTCCTGGACAAATTTGACTAGGGAGTGGAAGGGGGAGGGTTGTTCTTCCCACACCTCCACATCCAGTAGTCCTCTGGGTCACCGCCCAAAGAGGAGCTCAAAGTGGGTGAAGCCGCTAGAGGCCTTCTGGTGTCTTTCAGATGGCGAAGAGCATGTAGGGAAGGAGGAGGTCGGTCCACTTTTGTCCCTCCTCATCTACCACCCTCCTCAGCATCCACTTGAACCTTTTGACTAGGCCATCCTTCTGGGGGTATTAAACAGAGATCCTCAGGTGTCTCACCTGCAACAGCCGACACAGATCACCCATTAATTTAGACACAAATGATGTACCTTGGTCTGTTAGCAGATCCTTGGAAATCCTGAAGTGGCTGAACAGCAGCACGAGTTCCCTCGCGGGATGAGGGGCACTGGGGGCAGTTTCCAGGGTTCGGTGCACTGACACTGAGGGCACTGTCTGCAGAAGGTCCGGATTTCAGCATCCATGCCGGGCCAGAGGAACCTGTCCCACAGCTTTTCCAGGGTGTTTTAGGGACCCAGGTGTCCTCCCAGCAGGTGCGTGTGGGCCAGATGTATTAAGAGCAGAGTTTTGGAGTGGGGCATCATGAGCAGATTGCACATCTGACCTTGGCACTCCATTTGATAGTAGACTCACTTTCCTCACTTTCTACCAGGAAAAATTAAGCAGGTAGTCGCTGGTCAGGGTATTGGTTGACACATCTATCTGCCGCACCTGGCCCCAGCAGTGCCTCAACTTGTCATCCTCCTTCTGTATGTGGCCAAGGTCTCCCTCCTGGCTGACCTGGTGAAACAAAACATGGTTAGAGGGAGAAAGTGTCTCAACTGATGAAGCTCTGGCATCGGTGTCCCCTTCTTCTTGGGCTTTGCAGGCCCACAGGACCCATGTCTGTGCTGCTGGTTGTTTGTGCCAGTGTCTCTGGTCCTTGTGGGCAACCCAGGCCAGTCCCATCCAAATAGCAGGGGGACGAGGAGTTTGGGGATGAGCCCAACGAGGAGGGGCCACTCCCCTGCTTGGGTGGTGAGATGGACTTCATCCATGGGGACCTCCCTAATATCTCTGTGCACACATAAAATGATCCATTGCCAGCTGCTTGCTGACCTCAGTGGCGGTGCGCCACTCCAGTTGAAGCCACCTTTTGGAGATGTGGAGCAGTGAGTCCATCTGGGCTCAAGAAGTGGATGTGGGGTGGTATGCAGGCTGCAGTAGCATCGAGTCAGAGAGCACAGGGAGGCTGGGGAGCGTTGTCTTCCTCGTCATTGTTGTTATCTTCATCTGCTTCTGGAGGACATAGAGAGATAGACATGTTACTGGGTAAAGTAACAGAGAACTCACCTCAGTGCACTGGTTGTGCCCTTTTATATCCTCTTGGCTCGTGCAAGGAGGGTGAAGCACGGCCGCGCCACTCATGTTCCGCCAGCCGTGTGGGTTTCTGTTGCCCCGCTTTGCAGCCATGTGCTCCCGTGATGTCCAAAACACTCAAGGTGCTGAAGTGGCGCTGTCCGTTCAGCACCATGTTGGCAGTTGTGCGAGGAGCGTGTGTTCCTTGTGTGCGGACTGCAGGTCCCCCATCACAGTATGATTGATTACTCCATCACACTGTCTCGGTATTTGGAAAGAATGATATGTAAAGGTTTCTTTTGCTAGATTCAAATGTGACTGCCAAGTAATATAATGTGATTCAGTCACTGTAATGAGCAAGAAATATTTCACTTGAATCCAACATTGCATCTGATTAGCTAACATACTTGCAAGTGTGAGACCATGTTGCCCAAGTGGTGTTGATGGTGGATTTTAGGATCCCAAAACTTTTCATGCACTCTTCTCAGTACTGGTCAAAGCTCTCAAGACTCTTCAGATCCAACATGGTGAAAATAAACCACCAACACCTTACTTTAAAAAATGGATAAGAAATGTTGATAAGAAATGTTGATTCACTGAATAAGTTACCTTACATATTGCTTGAGCTATGCATAAGCCTTCACTCATAAACATTCCCTTATTGAAAAGAAAAATAAAATCAGTCCCTGATTCTACATCATTATCTGAAATGTGCAGACATGGCAGCAGTGATCACAGCTGTGTTACAAACTAAAATCTAGTACTGTGAGTCAGGTTGCAAAACACTTGTTGGATTAGTACCTAACATCTTTCATCAAAGACATTTATAAAGTCTTTCTTGTCTCTCTAGGTTTTAAACACAAGGTTGTGAAAATTGCAAAATAAATAGCAGATTATTATCATTACCAAAGGGTTTCAAAGCCATTCCTGTCTCTGTAGATTTTGAACTGAGGATGTAAATTGCATAGTAACAAGTAAACTTGGGGCTTTATAATAGAATAGGAGCAGGAAATTTGCAATTAACTGATAAGGATTATGTATTTATGAGATACAATTTTCAATCCAAGCCATAGCCTGAATTCAAATAAAATCAGAACATGTGCAATTCGCAATGAAACCTGAAAATGAGCTAGAATACAGAGCCTCTCCATGGAAGCACTAAACTGATATTGATATACACATTTATCATGCTACATCAGTGTTCATTTTGTTGATGAAAGCTCAGACAAAAATGTTCACCAGCAACCCTTTTTTTCATAATGAAGACTAAACAATAACTTTGACAAGCAATAAATTTACCCTTATACTCAAAATATATGAAAAAATAAAATTTGCCTTAGAATCAGCTTTTTTGCCAAAGGTTTTCCCTCTCATCTTTGCACATGTACTTTGCAAAGGTTATTCTACAGGACACTTAATTAAAACATGCTGTGTGATATATGGTCAGGTACACATGGCAGGAGGCTCAGAGATTGAGGCTTGAGGATACCACTAAAGTCTTCTAATGAAACATGCTGTCATACTTGTAACTCGTTTGTAGTCTGGTATTACTAGACTAATATGCTTCTAGTAGCTATTACTAGCATACCCAGCGGCATGTAAGATATACAGCCATAACCATATGATAGTTTAAGCCACTGAAGAAATGAAGTTAGCCAATATGCTTTTGTAAAATGGCATGACTTTTAAGGAGGATAAAAGTAAGGGAATTATTCCATAAAAAAGATCATATATGGGAATTTTGAGAAATAAACACTAAAACAGTTGAGTTACTAAAGTTAAATTGTTAACTAATTCTAGATTAAAGCTAACAACTGAATGAGTAAAATATGACTAAACCTATTGTATTTTGTTACCCCTGTACACCTGCTCATTCCTGCAATTATCCAAACAGCCAATCATGTGGCAGCAGCGTAATCCATAACAACATGCAAACAGGCCAAGAGCTTCAGTTAATGTTCACATGAAAGATCAGAATGGTTGGAAAAAATGTGATCTCAGTGACTTTGACTGTGACATGGTTGTTGATGCCAGATGAGCTGGTTTGAGTATTTCAGAAACTGCTGATTTCCTGGGATTTTCACACACAACAGTCTCTAGAGTTTACAGAATGATGTGAAAAATAAAAAAAACATTCACTGAGTGCCAGCTCTGTGGGCGGAAACCCCTTGTTGATGAGAGAGGTCTTAGGAGAATGGCCGGACTGGTTCAAGCTGATAGGAAGGCTATAGTAACTCAAATAAGCACTCTTAAAAACCGTGATCAGATAAGCATCTCAGAATGCACAACATATTGAAACTTCAGACAAGTAGCAGAAGACCACATCAGGTTCCACTCCTGTCTATCTAGAACAGTAATCTAAACTTTCAGAGAGCACAAGCTCACCAAAACTGCACAGTTGACAATTGGAAGAAGACATTCCCATTCTTAGTTGATAGGAGTGGAAACAGGCTGATTAGATAATTGCATGAGTGAGTAGAGGTAAAGATGTACCTATTAAAGTGACCAGGGAGTTTCTGTATTTTTGTCAAAAGACTAAACGTAAATGTAAATCAGCACCATTATACATTAAGTCATAATCTATCAGAAATGGTTAACAGGCATAATTAGAGAAAAGATGTAACTGAACATTTACTGAGCAGAAATCTAGCTGCAGCTTGTTCCTGATTTCCAAAAAACATATGATATTTCACCTAGTTCAGTATGATTATCACATAACTTTATGCTTGCTTATCACCTGTACAAGATAAATGAACCAGTCCTGCTTCTAGCACGTGTCTCCCTGTGCCATCACCTGAAATATTAAAATATTAAACCTATTTCTTTTAGACTCTGGGGATGCAAGCTTTCTGAGAAATGTAATTGAAATTCATGGAAGAGCTGGTGTGAAGGGTTGCCTAAAAAGTAATTTGCTTACCAGATAGATGTGAAATATCAAAACTAATTGTCTCATGACAGTGTAACAATAATCTTTAGCTTGCTTTGCCTTACTTTTTTTGCCAAACAGTTAGATAAAGGACAATCCAGCTTTAAAAGAAAACTAATTAAACATGATTGTAAATTGTAAATAAAGTAAAAGAAAGAAAAGCTCAATAATTATGGCTTTCCTCAATCTCAACACAAGCATTAAAATTCAATGTGCCCTTAATCTTGGAACAAAAATGAGATGCGGAATAGATGTGAATAGAGCCATTCATTTTTAAGTAGGCTAGTGGTTCTCTCGGAAATGGTGGTGACACTAACAACCAGCAATCCTGCCACTTTTGTTGATTCATTTCCCCCTCTGGATGCCACACAGGCTTTGGTGGCATGAGGAATCAATTTGGATCATCGGAAACAGAGTGGCCAAGCAGCGATATTGTGAAATGGTGGTCATTTGACTTCCATGTGGCAGCTGAGGACACAGTGCTACATCTTCATCAAGTTCTGTGTGCCTCAGCCAATCCCCCTGACTGTGCACTTAACGCTCCAGTATGACCTCACAGTAAGTGCTAGTGCTGTGCCATAGCTGCCCAGAGCATGGCCCTCAGCATACCTTCTAACTGCTATAAGAAACAATGCTGTGTGTATTTCTTAAGTCCCTGTATGCATTCCTCATTTCACTTCTGCTTATAAAGTTTCCTTCAAGTGCAACCCAGGTATCTTTCATCTTGAGACTTTTATAAAGTAGAGAATTCAAAACACGACACTTTCCTGGGATAAAAATGTGATTTGATTCCCTAAACCCTTTGAATAGTTGGAAGTGTTTGAGGAGATTAAAGTGAGTTAGAAATGAAAGAGCTTCTTTACTCCAGCCCTAACCTCGTTGCTTAGCATCAAGACAACAGCTGTGCTTCCAAGAGACACACAAAAGTACTTTCAAATTATTTCCTGGGTCTAAAAGTATCTAGTGTTTTTTGTCTTTTTTTCCGAGTCTCACATTTCATCCTTGAGCTGGGGAGTACAGCAATATAAAGCATGTTGTTCTTGGCTTTCCCATAGGTCAGGCAGAGCAAGTGAAAGGATTTGTGTACACATATAAAAGAGACTGTTCTGGGGAATATATTTTATTATGAAGAGAGTGAACCCACAAGAATAGACAATCTCACCCCATTGAAGTAATAACATTATTTTGTATTTCCTAAGAACAGCTGTTGATGTGGCTGCAGTAAAATATCAATCATACAGGTCAGCTGACTGGATTTGCAGCATCATACAAACATGTAATCATTATATATTTTAAAATGCATGTACAGTAAAAGCCCACATATACACTGTTTCAGTTACACTTAACCGCAGTTAACTGCTGTCCAAAAAAAAGTAATAAAAAATTCCAGAAATACAGTAAACTTTCATAATTTAAAATGGCACACTGTTCTGAATAACATGATGAAATATTCTGCGATTCCGCCCAGAACATTAATCATCCCTTTGTAAAGCGTATTCATGCTGTATATGCTACCCAGCCGTTACTTAGTAGCCGCCTCAGTTATCAGATCAACTCTCACGGTATCTCAGTGCTTGTGTTTAAGTAACCAATGTTCGATTTGCTACCAAATTGGATGTGCCAAAAAAAGTTGTAAAGTGCTTCCTTTAAATGAAAAAGTGAATATTTTCAGTTTAATAGGGAAAGAAAAAAAAAAACATATGTTGATCTTGATAGGATGTACAGTAAGAACGAATCTTCTAACCATGAAATTGTGAAAAAAGAAAAATAAATGTTTGCTATTACTAAACTTTATCATGGGTATGTACAGTACAGTATATACACAGCAAAATTCCCAGTGTTGATTTAACACCCATAGTGTTGAATTTACACCCTACAGTGTTTATATAAGTCCATTGGATACAAATGAACACTCTGGGTGTTAATTCAACACTAGGGATTTTACTGTGTAGTGTTCACTACTATCCACAGGTTCAGGCATCCACTGAGGGGACTTGGAACCTATCCCCCACAGATACAGGAGTCCTACTGTATTATCATTGTTTTGTGCCATTACCAGTTTTATTTAGAGTCAATGACATTTTCTTAATGAATTACTATCACTGGGAATATGATAATGTCACTGAATAAGGCAGTTTAGTGATATAATTTGACATCTCTATTTTGAGAAATCATAAATATACTTTTCCAAGTGACATTGAAATGTTTTTATTTAGGCTACTTTGTAACCTTGTAATGGTGTCCGCCTGCAAAGATCACAATGTGTACGGAGTGAGTTTAAAAAACACTGCAGTAAGTGTGGTCAGTTTGCTTAAAGATGTCTAAAACTTTGCTAGCCGAGTGTGCATTTCTCAAGATTTGATCACATTTTAGGACAGTTACACACCATAGCCAAATAAGACCGATCAATTCAGTTTGTAATCAAATACAGACTCTCAAAATTTCTGTGATGCTCCTGCATCGTCACATCATCATCAAAGTAGAGAAAAATACTTTTGCACACACTCTGGACAGATGACAGCAGACAAAATGTTTAAATGACCAAATAAAAAATAATTTCCCACTGCTGTAAGTATGAACAGAGACCAGCCAAGTGCAGAGACGACAATGAGGCTCGTGTTTAAATGCTGTGAGTTACAGAGACTGATCTGCATGATGCTGATAATCGAACTCTTTTCCCATTTTAAACTTACAATAATTCTTTAAAAATTGGTCAGTAATGTTGTTTTCCATAAGTACATCAAGTTATAAATGTAGAGGTAGGCCTGGTGTCTTTCAATGGAATTGGAATGAAATACAGTTTTCCTTTCCATTTTGGGGGGTAATGAGATAAAGAAAGAAAAGAAAGAAATACATTTCAAGAAAGAAATACATTTCAGCTTTCAGTATAGTTTTCAGAATTATATATAGAAATGTCAGAAAATGTCAAAATATGACCATATATAGGGTTTTCCCAGGTTGCCACAAATATAACAACGTATAAACCAGAAGCAAATATAAACCAGAGACAAAGCATCAACTTAACTTAACAGAAGCCCAGCATAATAACCTCACATGCCCTGAACATCTGGAACATCCGAACTTGGCCAGATAACTGAAATCAAAAGAGACACAATTCCACTTTTTTGTTGCCTTTTCATATAGCACTTTGCCTCTGACTTTTATCTTATTTAGATTGAAAGGCTGAATTCTGCCATACAAAGTAATAAACTAATAGATTTATAATAAAGCCACAGGATTAATGTCTAGGATGCATATATCTGTGAATACACAGAGAAATGAGGAGCTGTTGGCCTGGACAAGCATCATCAAACTGTCCACAGGTGGGAGGAACACTGCAGCAAATAGGAGTTATGAGTTAAAAAAAAATGTGACGGATGGCAGCTTGGCTCACAGGAAGCTGTCTCCATGCTCAAGCTTAGGGATTTAAGAGTAATAGGAAAGAATTATTCTCTCTTACCTGCTCCTGCATCTGCCAGGAAGTCAATCTAGGTTCACATTATAGGTTATGTCAGAGTGCAGTCAGGGCATGAAGGCCAAAATAAAGTGGCCACTATACAACTAAATTGGTTGGAGAACATCACTAAAGTGAGATAAACTGTGGTACACTCTTAGAAAAAGGAGTTCCTTGAGGGTTACTCAGATGGATAATGGTTATTGCATTCTAAATTGGATCTACTATTCTTCTATTAGAAACATTTCTGAAACCCTTCTGTGGTAGTTTAAAGCATCCCCAAGACGGACAAACCAATTGATGCTTGATGATGGATCCTTTTTTAGAATGTATGTTCATTCACTCAACTTAAGCAATGACTATCCTGGTCAGAGTTGTGGTGAATCTGGAGCCTATCCTGGGAACATTGGGTGTGATGTAGGTTGACACACCCTACATGCGCACACATTCAAACACTCATTCACACTTAGGGGCAATTTAGCATAGCCAATTTGCCTAACAGCATGATTTTGGAAGGTGAGAGGAAACCGGAGAACCCAAAAGAAATCCACCCAAACACAGGGAGAGCATGTGTAACCCTACACAGATAGTAATCCAAGGTCAGGATTGAACCAGCGACTTGAACAAGCTGTGAGACAGTAGCAACATTATCTGTTTTTGAGCTAATACAATACATTATAGTTTCCTCTTGTCAGTCGGAGTCACGAAGGATCGATTAAATAGATGAAATAGATTTTTTATAGCTTTCTTTGTCTCATGATACTTCATTTAAAAAATCTAATAATGAAAAAACAAATAGCTAAAAGGTTTTACTTCCCAACAGAAAGGTGTTTTATGGTCTGATCTAAAACATCAAATCCAACTGGGGGAAAAATTGGTTTCTGTGCAATTTCCTTTGTTACCAGTTGGGTGAAATGGCTAATGACCGAAATGAACAGAACAGAACAATTTGATTTAAAACAGGAGGATAGGGTACCACTTTCAGTAGGAGTTCCTTGTTGGATGAGCTGTACTTTTGTTCTGACAGCATCCTCTGACTGTCCGCACTTGAGAGAGCCTTCATGGAACAGAGCTGTCAACTTTGACAGCCATTCAAAAGCCTTGTAACTTAGTCCAAGGAATACTGGTCATCCATCAAAGTCCCTGTCTGACACAGAAGAGCCACATATCACTTTGAGTCTGTGTTGACCTGTAAAAGTGATTAAGTACATTTAAGTACTTAAATGTACTTCCTGTAACCATTTAAGTACATTAAATGGTTACAGGAAAACTTGCCAGTATCAGTTGGTTTTTATTATTTTAATTAGATATTTTGACATGTTGAAATAGAGATAAACATCTGTTAATATATCGCTAAGTATCAACTGATAGGCAGGTTGATGACAGTCTGTTGGTGGTTTGTTGACAGTTTGTGGAATGTCTAAAAGCAGACTATCCAAATAGGGCATTAACACTATTTTTTTAAACCTCCTGTAGATGGGTTGCCCTAGTGGCCCTGTAGATGAGTGGTCTAGTCGAAGTTGCTTAGACATGAGAGGAGATTCAAGCACTGGGAATGATATACTGTATGAAGTGTTCGGTGTCTATTTCATGAAACAAATTTAGGCTCTTTTATTTAACTTATTAATTCAGAACTCTCTGTTTACCTAAAATGCGATGTGATTTTGAGAGATGTTCTTATTTTCTACATGTTTGTTCCCATTTTTAATCTTCACTGGTCACTGCCACCAGCACAGGTTTACCATTGCTCCCACGTTGTTGTCATTTCCCATTGCTTTTCCTATATCTCTACATTTAGCTTCATGAAAACTGTGAGTTATGCACTGCTTTCTGGGTCACAGAAAATCATGAGAACAACATTGAAACACAAGCTCAATTGTCTTAGTGCATAGAGTCAAAATGGCTGACTCTGTAATCTGTAGCAGCTTGACCTGTCCTGGGTAATGCACCCAAAAATGTTGACCTGTTTTAGAGCATGCATTTTCTTCCATGAGCTCATTAGCATCACTGCAGCATATTATTGCACACACTAGATCACATACTGTATTAACCAAAAAGCATTTATACTGTACACATGGAATTAAATGTCTCATCAGTATGTTAATGTGGTTCAGTCTTGTGGCAAGGTGACTTTCATTAAGTGTATGAAGACATATTAGGCAATCTGTTTAAAATAGTGCACAAAAAATCTGGTGGGAATTAAAGTAGGAATTACAGCACATTATGAACATTTTTATATTATTATTATATGAGATTAAATATGAAATATATATTAAATATGAGAAAAAATGCACAATAAAATTAGTGATCTGACTGACAAGCTTTATGAGAGGTTATTCTCATATCTACTGTGGAACAGTAACAATAGATATGAAAAACAGTATGCTTTTTCATATCAACTACACTGTATCAAAAACACTCTTGTAGCAACAGGATTGAAACAGTATTTAAAAGTAGCCAGAGCTGATCATATTGGTTTTTATTTCACTCATTAACCATTTCATTAATTCACACACTACTGTCAAATATGGGAGGCAAGTTTGACTTAAAAAATACATTAATACATTCTAGTGATTATATTTAGTCAGTTAATTATAGTTTAGTTTGGGTCTGATAAGTAGGGGCTGGTGCATTTTTTGTTTTATAGCCAACCATCAGTGTGTTGAATGTGATGCAGGCAGCTACAGGGAGTGCAGGGAATGCAGAAATGGAGTGATGTGGGAGAACTTGGGGAGATGTAAATCAAGCCTTGCAGCTTTTATGGATCAGTTGCAGGTATCAGATGGCATGCAGAGTGAGAGTGGTCCAGAATTACCCCAAGGTTGCACAAGTTGCCAAATGGTGTGATCCAAGAGTTCTCCAGGAAGATAACAAGATCTTGATGTTGCATCTCTAGGGATATACAGCAGCGTAGTGTTGCTGGGATTTAGTTTCAGGTGATGATCTGCCATCCCTGACGATATGTCTGCCAGATATGATGAGATCCACACAAAAACAGGAGTGTCTGAGAGAGGACAACAGTGGATGAGTTAGTGTCATCACCATAGCAGCGGTATGAAAATTTTGTGAGGATATGACCTCACTGAGAAAGCAGGTATAGAAGAAGAACAGAAGAAGATCCAACACTGAGCCTTGTGGCTCACTGGATAGAACAGATGTGGATCCCCTAACTCACCTGATATGACCATACCTCCAAGTAATAGGCAATCCACTGCCATGCTAGGCCAGTAGTTCCATGACTTGTGAGGATGGACAAAAGAGTCTTGTGTCAATGGCTGCTAAGATGTCAAGGAAGATGAGGATTGATGATAGTTTGGGTGATCTAGTGGCATGAAGCTTCTCTGTATCAGATAAAATGGCAGTATTTGTTGAGTGTGCTACTTTGAAACCAAACGATAGAATCCTGGATGCTGTTGTGGATAAGAAAGAGAGGCAATTGTATATAGCATGTTCAAGAATTTTAGATAGAGAGTAGAGAAGTGATACTGGGCAGTATGATTTAGGCAATTCTATAATTGCTTCAAGTTGTTTGTACACAAGTGAGTGCATAAACATCTACTGTTTTGACATTTTTGTCTACTTTTGTTTTGTTGAGGGAAAACAAAATACAGTATTCTATCCATCTTCTACCACTTACTCCTTTTCAGGGTCACGGGGAACCTGGAGCCTATCCCAGGAAGCATCAGGCACAAGGCGGGGTACACCCTGGACAGGGTACCAGTCCATCGCAGGGCACAATCACATACACACTCAATTCATACACTACAGACACACCAATCAGCCTACCATGCTGGACTGGGGAGGAAACCGGAGTACCCGGAGGAAACCCCCGCAGCACGGGGAGAACATGCAAACTCCGCACGCACATGGCCGCAGCAGGACTCAAACCCCGGATCCTGGAGGTGTGAGGCAAACATGCTAACCACTAAGCCACCGTGCGCCCTAATACAGTATTCTTCATGGATTTTGGGTACAAGAGTGATTTTAAAAAAATTAAAAAATTAATCATGAAAAAAGTCATTGAATATTTTCATTCTAGATTTCATATACAAAATTTACACAGTAGAACCTACTATGAATAAAACAATGCAGCATTTGATATAAACATTTGCATATGCATTTTCACTGGCTAAAGAAATGGAAAGAAAGGTTATTGGCAAATATCATTGTTGTAATTTGGTATCATTGCACATTTCATGCTAGATGGACTGGAAATAGAAATTAAAACACACTTCAACTGATGGAAAAGCCTTCAGCACTGGAATTACACTCAGCTTCTTTAACAGCTTTATGCATGGATTGGATTTTGCCTCACTTATAATGTTGCTTTGGGTAAAAGTGTGCAGTAAATAAATAAATGTAAATATGAGTGCTAAGTGACGTGGTAAACTGAAATTAGTCTCTTGCTGGGACTGCAGGTCCTTTGCTGAAGCAACAATTCTGTCGCTTGTGTTTGGAGTTAAATAAATTATGTGGTGTTACTATCAAAAACCTGTAACAAGCACACATTTCTATATTGAAATAGAGCTGTCACCTTTCCCCCAAGGGTGACTGTATAATATAATTCATCTCAGTTAACATAATTCCGTTTAAATTGCAAGCCTAAAATAGCTAGCTAATTCACAAAAAGGTTTTTACTAGATACTTTGTGAGCATTTCTGTTCACACTGAATGAATAAGTAATATTTTTAATAGTATGGCCATAGTAGGGGTGCTTGAGAGTGTATGATTTATGAATTTGTGTCTTTCTGACATGGCTGGAAAAGCATATAATATTGGGTACAATTAAAATAATTTAGTACCTGTAATTTTTATGAACATAATCTAAAGTCAGGGTTGTTGACATATGCAAAGGTCAGAACATAATAGGTTCGATATCGAAACAAATGGTAGAATCCAAAGATTAGTCAAGAATCAAGGAAAGGCTTGAAAATAAGAAAATCAGTAAGATTATGTAAAATTTGTAACTTACTCAGATGCTAATGTATGGCAAGACTTTGCAACAGCATGATACATGTGAAGTGTTCTGGGCTGCTGTGAATGAATGAAGGAATCAATGAATTTCTAAGAACCTCCTAAACCTTTAGTCTTTACTTTCTTTAAGGGGTTAACATCTTAATTAAGAGGTTAATATGTTAATTACACATGCCACAACCCCCATAGCTTGCATCCTGTGTGTTTTCTATTGCTATTAAACTAAAAACCTCAAAACCTATCATGTGTATATACAATGGGTCATATTTATGAACTTTTAATTGCATCCGGCTATACATCATCTCACACTCTTTAATAAAGTGGAATGAAAAGTTCTTTATTTTCATTCTTTACCACTGCAACTGAACTGCGTGTTCTTGCCTCTTGTACACTATGTTGGAACAAAGATGAAGGAAAATGTCTGGGTAACCCTGTTCCCTGAGAAGGGAACAAGATGTTGCGTGAGCTTCACACTGTGAGAGGCGGTCATATATATATATATATATATGTGTGTGTGTGTGTGTGTGTGTGTGTGTGTGTGTGTGTGTATATATATATATATATATATATATATATATATATATATATATATATATATATATATATATATATATATATATATTTCACTTTATACAGTTATCAGTCCATACATGAGTTTCCATGATTGTTGTGACCAAAATGTATCTTTAAAAAAAAGTTTTTTTGGCTTTTTTCGTGGAAAACTACTTGAATTGGCAAAAGTGCGATTGCATGGAATTATTTTATACGGTCTTTCTCAGTGATGTTGGTTGGTAGATGAGACCTTTTAGCTGTACTCATTTTCAACACATGTGAATTGAAAAGGGCTTTGGCTGAATGTGCATTGTGATTATGTCATATGACACATCTTGGCCCAAATCTGCAGAAAATCTGCTGTGATTTTGAATAATTGCAAGTGCCTCAAAATGTTTGGGTTTGCCTGATTTTGCATTAATTTCTGTGATCGCAAAATCCTGGAGGGACTGAATTGTAAATTTGTGATAATGAAGGAACATCTGAAAGAAACCTCACTTGTCTTGTTGCATTAAAATGTTAGTCATTTTCAAGTAAGGGTATGCACACTTTTGCACTCTGCTTTAAATCAAGGGATGAATAATCAGCTCACAGTTTCACTTCTGCTTTCCAAAGCCTCAGTTCTGAACTATAGATTACAACGATTCAGTTTGTTCTTTTTAAGAAGTGATAATTGCTGGTTCAGGCAACTACATGAAAGTGTTACTGCGTTACTTTGACCTGTTTAGGCTTTATAAGCTCCTTTGGACTTTAATCCTGTGTAGCGGTGCTAGGCAGATTTCAGGGGTCACAGCTAATTAAACACAAACCTCTCCTGAGCTGACATCATTACACAGGGCACGTGATGTCATAACATGTACATAAGAGGTCAGGGTTTTGGGGTACACTGGGACTCAGACACAGAGAAAAGAGTAAGAAGGTCAGTCAAGATGAAGGCCATATCTGGATGGGGAAAAAGTGGATGGGGTGTTCTGGAAAATGTGATGAGGGAATCATTGGCTCACTGCCGATGAAACATCAAAGTGTTCCTTATTTAAATTATTCATGCTCGCTCGCTCGCTCTCTCTCTCTCTCTCTCTCTCTCTCTCTCTCTTTCTGTGTGTGCGTGTGTGTGTGTGTGTGTGTGTGGCAATGGGATCCGAGTGAAAGCAATTTAACTAACAAAATAGTGTTAGTGAAACACTGAGCGTACCTAAGTGATGTAGATGTTTATGACCAGATAAGAGCTAAAATGTTTCATTTTGTTATGGTGAACAGAGAGATGAGGGGACCCAACACACACACAAGGACTGAAGGTATACAGGATTTATTAAAGGTAACTGGGGAAAGGAGTATAATATAATGTGTAGTCAGGATCCAAACTCAGGTCCACTGCATGAGAGCTGAGGGCAGACCGGGAGAGCCATGGAGGATCAGAAGTAGCAGGAAGTGACCCTGGAGTAAACAGGAGGAAGCATGAGCAGTAGCCCTGGAACACGAGGAGACAAACAGAATGAGCAAAGAGAAAGGGATGATGGAAAACAACTGTGAACACTGACATGGAAAGAAAATGCGAGTAGTGCTGGAAGTTACCCCACTGAAAGCCGGAACGATCTGGCTGAAAAACTGTAGTTTATATATATGCTGCTTATGAGGTGAGTACATGAAAAGCAGGTGAGTCTAATGAAGCACAGGAGGTGGAGCGCTACGCCCAGGGACACACAAACGCACACAAAGAGAAACAAGAGGAAATACACAGGGCTCCAACCCAGATCATGGCAGTAGCCCCCCTCTCAATGGGAGCCTCCGGGCAACTGGCTAGATTTATCTGGATGGGCCTGTGTAATTTGCGGATGGGAGAAAGGTCCAAGATGAAGGATCGGGGTATCCAGATGCACTCCACTGGAGTGCATCCTTCCCAGTCGACCAGATCTTGCAGGCCCCTGGGGAGTTTGAGTTTGAGCAGTGTCGTGTTCCTGGTCCGGGAACAAGGTTGGCTGATAGCCCAGGGAGCACTCGAAGGGGGACATGCCAGTGGTGGTACTAGTTAGGAAGTTATGGGCATACTCAATCCAGGGTAGCTGGGAGCTCCAGGTGGTGGGGTTGTTGGCAATGATGCACCGCAGCAGCTTCCAGTTCCTGATTGGCCTACTATGACTGGCCAGTTGTCTGGGGGTGAAATCCAGAGGACAAACTTATTGTGGCCCCAAGAGCATTACAGAAAGTCCTCCAAACTTGAGAAATGAACTAAGGCCCAGGTCAGAGACAATGTCCTGGGGGATGCCATCCAGCTGGAAGATAAGAAGATAAGACTCCAGTTGATAACTCTCCTGGCTGACCAGTCTATCTGGGGTTGTGTTTGGTTAACCAGGAGTGGCCCAAAACCAAGGGAGTACTTGGGGAGGAGATGAGTTTAAAACAAACCTGCTCACGGTGGTTACCCGAGAGAACCAGGAGCAACAGAACGGTGTGATGGATGACCTTGGCCAAGAATCTCCCATCCAGCGTATTAACAGTCATGGGGGGTCCAGAAGTTCCACGGGGAGGCCAGACTGGGAAGCTAACTACAGATCCAGAAAACTGTCCTCTGTGCCTTAGTCAACCAGTGCAAGTAGGGGGATGGAGATTTGGTTGTGGTGCAGGGTGGCTGGAATTTGAAGATGGGAGAGGGAGATTGGAGATGTTCGATTCACCAGTAACTCCCTTTCTACTAGCATGCTCCCCCCTTTTGGACGAAGAGGATAGGTGGCAATGATGTGGCCTGATTGGCCACAATAGTTGAACACACCAACCTGGAACTGGCGGTCATGCTTGGCCGGGATGAGCCAGGCCTGGCCTATCTGCATGGGTTCTTCTGCAGATGAGCGGGTACTGAAAGGGCCTCCTTCCCTTGGACAGGGTGGTTGAAAAACCAGAGTTGGCTGCCTATCCCACATGGCAATGGCCCAGGCTAGGGCACCCTGGCTTCATCAGTTCAGAAGGACCTACATCTTCCTAGGTCACCTGCATAGGGCTCAGGGTCTGGAAGGTGGGCTTCATGACACGGTGGACTGGGAGAGGAGGCAGACTGGACCACCAGTACATGCCTACTGGGCTGTGGGACAGGGGGCATCTGGACTGGTTGGGGAGGATGCTGATGAATTGCTGGGTGAGGAGCTCAAGCATGGCCTGGTGGCTCTCAGTGAGTGCACAGAGCTATAGTTCATGCTGATCCATAATGCTGCCTGGATGGGACAGGGCTGACTGTGGGGGAGCTGGTTCTGCTGGGTCCATGTTGGCCAGATCGTTCTGTTATGGGGAACACAGAAATAAGGGTACCCAAATACAGAACATAAACACAAGAACTGTAGCTAAATAGGATTTATTGAAGGATACTGGGGTGCGTGGGGAAAGAAGTATGATAATGTGTAGTCAGGATCGGGATTCAAATTCAGGTCCACTACATGAGAGTTGAGTGCACACCCAATGCGCCACAGGCAAGGGAGCGCAGCACTGTTGGCTCGAAAGAGGCATGGCCTTAACCACTCCATTCCCACTCAGCCCCTACCATGGTAGGATGTCTGTCTTCAACAATATTCCCCCTTTAGATATGAAAAGAGATATTTCCTCAGAAATACCCTGCATTCACACTAGCCCTAACAGACTCAACTGAAAGGAGGGGGGTGTGTACGGGAGTGTGCAACATTTAGTTCTTATCGTGACAAATCAGTACTTGAACTGGATGTACAAAATGTGTGTAACATACTGAAATCACACATATGATGAGCCCTGTTTCAGATAATGCCAGAAGCCTTGGGCTGGATGACCCCTCAAGATCAATCCTTCCCTTTACTTTTAGGACCCCATAGGTGAGCTAAAATACGGCTTCCTGTGGTAGGGACTTTCCCCCTAAATATGAGAAAAATATTCCCTCCGAAATATTATAGACTCATAACCACCCCAACAGCCTCAAGTGAGGAGGGAGGACGTCAATGTGGGAAAAGCACCTTGAGATAACAGTGTCCAAACTAGAAGCTGCACATAAGAGAGCACGGTTTAAATAACACAATCTAAGCCAGCTCCCTTCCCTCATCCTTTTTGCCCCTTAATGAATATATGACCACTTAAATAACAACTATATAACTTAACAGTCAGCCAATAACCCCCACACCCCCACTCGGCCAGTGAAAGGTCTCTTGGCCCCCGCAACTCAGTGACAGGGTCTAACTGACGCTATCCACACCACGAAGTCAAGCGACATGTATTTTGAGTTTAATATCAGGAATGCCCCTACACCAATCAGTGTGGATGAGCAAAGGGTTTTTCCATCCTCACCAAATTACAGACAAAGAAAGTTTCTGGTCCGGATTGACTTGAGAGCCGCATATTGAAAGAGTGTTCGGCCCAGTTAGGTGGGATGGTGAGCTCAGCTGTCATTGAACAGTGGTTATGTCCCTAGAGCATTGCAGGAGACTGCCATCATCCCTAAAAAAAACCTCATGCCACTGAGATGGAAAATTTTAGACCTGTGGCATTCACCTCAAGTCTTTGTAAATGTATGCAGAGAGTGGTAGCGGGGGAGCTAACCACCAATATAGGAGAGTTTCTGTACCAGCTCTAGTTTGCTTACACACTAAAACAGGGAGTTGAGGGTGCCAGTTTAACTCTTTTGGAGACAGCGACTAGATACCTGGACCTTCCGAACTCATTTGTTAGGATTTTATTTATGGATTTTACATCTGCTTTTTACACAGGAAACATTTATTTATTATTGGACCACCTTCAGAGATTACAAGTTAATGCAACTCTTATGTTATGGATTAAGGACTTTTTAAAAGACAGACCCCAACATGCATGGATTAAAATCTAGTAGTATCATTGTAAATACTGGGGTCCCACAGGGCTGTGTTTTATCACCTATTTTATTTTCCATATATACGAATGAAATCAAGTGTGACATCGATGGAATGCCACTCCTGAAATATGCTGATGACACGGTTTTGGTGGCTTCTATGACCGATGAACAATCCCTAGTTACATATAGGCAATACATTGATACTAGGGTCCTTTGGTTCCAAGAAAGTTCCCTGAAGCTGAATATCAGTAAGACTAAAGAGTTGTGTTACACCCTTACACCTTACACCCTCTTTCTGAACCACTTAGGCTGAGAGAGCAGGTAGTGAAACAGGTTGAGTCCTGTACATATTTGGGCACTGAGATTGATAATCATTTATCCTTCACATGTCAATAGTGTCTATAAGAAGGCTCAACAGCGCTTATTTATCTTGAGAAGGTTAAAAGGTTTTAATGTGAGACAAGATATCTTGATTGCAGTGTATCAGTCACTTGTTGAATAAAGTATTACATTTAATATTGAATCCTGGTATAATCTACTTTCAGATGATAACAAGAAAAAACTAACAAGGGTAATCAGGCAGGCATCTAAAATAATCTGGAGCTCACAGATTCAACCTTCAGAGCTTTATAATTGTGCAGTGAAGAGGACAGTAGTTTCCATTACTACAGACCCCTCTCATCCTCTTCATTGCTTTTTTCAGTTACTTCCATTAGGTTGCCGGTTGAGAGCTCCTTTGGCCAAAAAAAGGCTTACAGGAATTATTTCGTTCACACTGCAATATCCATTTTAAATAAGGTTAAATAGTTTACATTGATCATTATCTTCTATTTATTTACTTATTTATTTTTTAAAGGTGTTTGCTTAAGAACTATCATGTCTTTGTTTGATATATGTGATGTGTATTGTATGTGAGACTTTTTACCTAAGATAAATTTCTATCACTAAACAATAGATAGACAGTTTGGAATTTGGAAACCTCAAATCCTGGCAATAGCAAAAAAAAAAATACCATTTCACAGCAATAGGATAAATACTGTACATATGCAATCACAACTTATATTTGAGTGTTTCAGAAACTGCTGATCTCCGCGTACTTTCACACACAACAGTCTCTAGAGTTTACACAGAATGTGAAAACACAGGGTGTGAAAAACAAAACATTCACTGAGTGCCAGCTCTGTGGGCTGAAACCCCTTGTTGATGAGAAAGATCTGAAGCGAATGGCCAGACTGCTTCACACTGACAGGAAGGTATATCAAATAACTGTAAATCAAATAACCACTATTTACCACCATGCTGAGCAGAAAAGCATCTCAGAATGCACAACAGAACTACAACAGCAAAATAACTTATCCAGTTCCATACCTGTCAGCCAAGAACAGAAATCTCAGGTTGTAGAGGGCACAGGCTCACCAAAACTGGACAGTTGAATACTGGAAAAACATAGCCTGGTCTGATTAATCTTGATTTCTGCTGTGAAATGTGATAGGTGGTAGGGTCAGAATTGGGTGCAAATAGCATGAATCCATGGATCCAACCTGCCTTGTGTCAACAGTTCAGGCTGGTGGAGGTGATGTAATGATGTGGGGAATGTTTTTTTGACACACATTGGGCCCCTTAATACCAGTTGAGCATTGCTTGATTGTCACAGCCTATCTGAGTATTGTTACTGACCACAGGTATCCATCTATGGCCATTATTTACTTATCTTATTCTAGCATACATCATGTCACCAAACACAAGTTGTCTCAAATTGTTCCATGAACATGACAAGAATTCAGTATACTTCAGTGGCCTCCTGGTCACCAGATCTGAATCTAACAGAGCATGATTGGGATGTAGTAGAAAGGGAGATTTGCAGCATGAATGTGCAGCGAATTATGTGATGCAATCATGACAACATGGGCCAACTCTCAAAGAAATGATTCCAACCAGGGGCATAAAATTTAGTAGGGATGCTAGGAACATGTCCCTACCAATATCCAGCAACTACTGAATTGTCCCTAGCACTAATTTTGATCAAACGATTAAAATATATTCATATATAACCATTGTTGTCTGTCTGTCTGCCTTGTGGTGTTTATTTAATTTTTTTTTAAATTTAATCTTCATTTAACCAAGACAAATCTCATTGAGATTAAAAATCACTTTTACAAGAGCGTCCTGGCTAGCAGGACGCTCACAATTTGTGGTACACAAATGGCTAATGACATCTCGTTCTCCCACCTCACTAACCCACGTCACCAATAAGAGTGGCTTTGCCCTTTCTTGCTAACATGTGAGAGGCTGTAGCTACATCCACTTGTACGAAGAGCCAAAGCTCTGTCAACTAGATGCAGGCCGGTACATGAAGAAGACACCATCTTTATACCGACAAATCGCATCTCAATTTGAGGGACATTGCATTTTTTCAATACATGACAATCCCATAATAAAGGAATGAGTGGCAAGCCTAAACGTTTTTGTGTGTGTGTGTGTGTGTGTGTGTGTGTGTGTGTGTGTGTGTGTGTGTGTGTGTGTGTGTTGAGTCCTTTAAAGTAGATCCTAATGTTCACCATTCTTTTTTTGGCTTCCACCGGGACTCATATAGCATATCACAAAATTAGCTTAATTGGCAAACAAACACACACACACACACACACACACACACAAGTAGATATTAAGAGCTACTTTACAAGTCAAAGTGTAAATCACTTAAAATATTTTCTCAATTGCTACATTATTGTAGAGTCAATAATAATCGTAATAATACTTAACTAAGTCATAAATGTTTTTCCTCAATGTTCATATGGCCTGCTTCAATGTGTTATTTTGTCAGGTCAGGTGACAGAAGCAGTCCTGCTAGGTAGTAGTTCAGACAGAGCAGGAAGAGCGGCAGGTGGAGAGGCAGGGTCACAGTTGAGGTCGAACAATGACATGGTGATATGTTAGTAGTGAGATTCAGTATTGTGACAAATGTTAGTCTGATGTACTGTATGATTCATCAGTGTGTGTCTGAAATGAGAGCCTTGAATAGGCACATGTCACACACACACACTAGATGCCACTTTTCCCACAGTTTAGTAGTAAATCTTGTACAGAGTACATATTTGCATTATATTTCTTCAGAATAACCTCGAGTGTATCTCATATTTCACTTAATAAATGATGCAATTCAGAAGCACTAATGAGAATTCACTCTTTTAAGTGAGGAAGCACAGGAACTGGAAGACCCCAGAGGGTCTCTTGAAACTGTGTTTTAGTGATATGTTTATGGTTTCCCAACATGCACTGCATTAACCATGTCACATTTTCAGTGTGAACAGGTTACTTTTGTTCAAAACTCAAGTCTAAACTTGTTGCCTTGTTGCTAAAGACCAGGCTTTCATTGTTTTGAACTGTCAACAGCTTTCTACACAATGTTTTATGGCCCATTACTTGTGTCAACAGAAGTTTATTGCGAAACTTTTTAGAAGGGCACTAGAAAATAGCACATGTGTGACTAGTTATTAAATGTGAAGGTTTGATGCTCATTCATACCATCCCTCAAATATCCAGACCCTGAATATTTTTTCTGCTTTCAGTAAAATACAAAAAAAAGAAGATACAGTAATTATACCAAGGTATGTGGGTTGGAGGCGAGATTCCCTCCTGGTATGATAATTAAAAGGTGAAAGAGAGAACAATGTGTCTTTTAAATAAACACTAATTAATCACATCTCTTGTGTGAGGATGTTCAAACTTTGATATTACATGCATGATAACATCTTTTAAGTGAAATCATGGTGTGCTGAAGTTCTCCCTCATGTCAGAACAGGGTTCTGGAACTGGAAGTGAAAGGACATTTCGACTCATAACACTCACAGACCCATCTCCAGCTCTTGCTGTTAACTTGACCTTTCACAAACTCCACTGGGATACACACAAAAGCATGTGCACACACACACACACACACACACACACACACACACACACACACACACACATTTTCTCTGAAAGACAGGCATTCTCTGTTTTGTTTGTTTCTAAATAACTTATGGATAATTCATGTAGGAGAAAGAAAAAGGGCAGCTGAGGAATATGAACCTCCACAAAACACACCAGTCAGTTTAATATTGATTGCCTGTAGCCTGAGAATATTACAGATCATTTTCAGGTGGCAAGAACTGATGCACCACTGCAGAGGGGGAAAAAAGAAGAAAGAACAACACAGTACTGAGAAAACACTGTAGCTGCTGAATTCCACCCCATGACAGAGAAACCAAGTAACCAGCAATGAGTTTAAAAAACATGTAATTTTAAGCTGTAAGCATCATTAAACAACAAGCTGGCTTGGGCAAACATGGCATTCTAAATTATAAATGGGCCATGTTTAATACTCCAGGTCTGTTAAATAGCATACAGATGTCCAGTCTGTTCCATAAACCTAATTGCAACAATAATAGTACAATAAGCTGGATGTATATAGCACCTTTTATATACTGAGATGCAGCTCAAAAGTGCTTTATAAACAAAAGGCAACAGAAAAGAAGAAGCTGAAAGTAAAAATGTTAAACAAATTTTAAAAAGAAATAATTATTTTAAAAAAATTTAGTAGTGTAAGAGAATTTCAGAGAGAATTGTATTCTTGTGTCATCAGCAACCCCATTTTACAGAATGCACCGCGCACTACAAACATGACCGTAGAAGACTACAACTCCCAAACTCACACATAAACACATTTCTAATTAGAGACACCTGCTGCCAATTGCATTTTCACCCACACCACTCCTTTATAGAGACTGTTCACACACAATGTCTTTGCGAAGTATTTGCTCAGTTGATTAGCTCTCTGTCTATACCAAGCCTTGATATCGTGTTTGTTATTCTGGTTTTGACTTCGCTCTCGTTTTTTGACCTTGTCTCTCTACCAAACTTTGTTTTGACTGTTTGATCACCTGACCTCTGCCTGTTTAAGTTTGTGGATTTTGCATTACCCTTTGGACTCGTTGTTTTTGGTATTAAACTACGTAACCTGCACTTGTTTCTGTCTTCGTCTCCATTTCATGACATCTCTAAACAATTTCACTAATAAAAAAACTGTTAAATGACACAACTAATATAAAACTAGCGAAAACCTACAATTTAAAGTTATGTTTTAAACTGCACTAAAAGCAGCTTCACAACTTCTTTTGCATTTCTTCCTGGAACATAAACCCGCTCTGTGTTTGATTATCTTAGACAGCAGCATATTCAGTTAAACATATTAGCATATTCTGTCATATAGGTAGGTGCTAGTCCAGTTATAGCTTTCAAAACAAATTTAAGTACATTAAAATTTACTCTATATTGAACTGGAAGCTAGTGAAGTACTGCCAGCACTGACTGGAGTAATATGTCAGTTCTTCTGCATACACCAGATTAATGTAATGTTTATTATATTTAAAGAAAATACAACTAGAAATACTATAAACTCTTAGAAATACTGATTATTTGTGTGTAGGGATAAACACAGTATCTCTGAACCCTAATTCACCGACACACGGCACGCAGAGGTGAACAGAATACTAATGTACCTTCGATCACTGCAATCCTTCATGCCATGCATACAGAAAGAGTGCATCAGCAAACTTTAAAGCTGTCACAGGCTATCAAGGCCACAAAGGGGGTATATCATGAAGGAGTCTGTATCATCAGGAGAGAGATGACAGAGAGGAGACAAATGGCCACTACAACAATGCACTTTGAAGTCCTGATCAAAAACAGAGCATGTGATTGATGGACCATTTATATGCTTTCAACTTCATTTCAAAAATCAGATTAGTGAAAGCATCTTTAGAGCTTGGCTTAAAAATATCTAGGTATATAATGAATCTTTTCCATGATGTGTCGGTTTCTATTTACAAGTCTCACAACAGCCAACTGTTTTCTTCCACTGGTGCTTTATAAATCACCAGTAAAGCAGTACGTCATTTGGAGATGTTGTTGGCAAGCTGTATTTCATGCAATATTGGTGTCTTGTAGGGATTTCTCAGTTTATAGATGATTGTTATTGCTTCAGTTTTTCTCGAATTGTGCCCTGCAACCAAACCATTCTTCAGCTCATTTGTTTTACACCACACCTGTTCAAGACTATTTATGAACCTCTGAATAGTAAGTCCCATTCTCAACTCAAAGACAATGCATTCAATCTGTCAACCCAGCAATCCATCATTTTTTCCTCATGTTTTGTGTTCCTTTTTTCTTTATGTGTTTCTCATGTTTTTGATCTCTGTTTGAGCACATGTGCAACAATAGTGTATTTTTTTTTATACATGCCTGTAGTTGCTCGTGTCTAGTACTAAAAAGTACTAAAAAGCCTGATTAATATCCTACAGCAGGGGTGGCAAACATATGGCCCACAGGGTGAAACTGAACTTTAACATTTATAAACTGGTCCAACAAATGAATTTAAACCTGTGTTTTAAATTGAAATGGTCTTTAATTGAAATATTCAAACACTGTTTTTTCCCTCACCTCAACTACTGAAAATATGTGCTAATGATTAGCAACCTAAACATTTGACACTGTAACCATGTCTTGTTCCAAACTAACTGATTTAGGGCAGGGCCATTTCTGGCCATTTTGGTGCCCTAGGTGAGATTCCTATTGATTCCACCATGGGAAAGCCCTCTACATTTCTATCTCTCTTTCTAACAGCAGTGCCCACTATCAATAGGGATACCAGAAAGTCTCATGCAAACTAATTATTATTAATATTAATATTAATAGTATTAATAATAATATTGATAGTATTATTATTATTAATAATAATAATAATAATAATAATAATAATAATAATAAAAATGATGCACTGAAAGGAAAATTCTTGGCTGAAACCGAAAATTCAGGACGCACTTGGCCGAAAACAGAAAAAGATTTTTTTAAACCCATTTTAAAATATTATTTTTGTATAATTTGTTAATACAGACTTTTTAATTTATTTCATGAATTTAATGAATCTGAATTGAAAAACTACAAACTAATGAAATGATCACATTTTTATTGAAATTAACACAACAAAACAAAAACAAAATTAAATATATTATTCTTCATCCAGTTCTGTAACAATCAAATTTAACAGATTTTTTTTTTATCCAATTATCCATATAATGTAATGTTAACTATTATGATATGCAAAACAGCAGTAAAGTAATGAATTTAGCAGCTCTAGGCTAGCATCCAGCAAATCTAAAAAGTTTAAATATGCTACCCAATCATTTTAATGGAAACAACAGGCAAAACATAGAATGGCAGAGGGCCTCTATTCTGTTATTGTTGTTGTTTTGCTGTACTCTGCATATTGAACGGGATATTGTGTTTTCGGTTGGTGTACAAACTTGTTGTGGAGAAGTGCTTCGGCACCGCACCCTCTTGAAATTTCTGTGGAACAAGCACTGCAGATGGCAAATTTGATGTCCTTATCAGAAATGTTAAAGTATTTCCAAACTGCTGACATGATCACCCTTCATATTTTCAGCCTTTTTTCTTATTCAGCCAAAAACCGAAAATGCCATTTTCTGTCAAAAATTTTCGGAGACCAAAATTTCATTGCACCCCTAAAATGACATATTGTACTCTCCAGGGGTGTTAGCTGGACTATTAATCATTCAGGGTTGAGCCCAGATTCGTCTCTATAAAACGATTTTGAAAATGTACTTCAAAATAGTTTCCATGCATTTTTTTTTCTTGTGTGTGAGGGCTAATTGCTTAAAAAATGTGAAAACAGGAGAAGGAAGGGTTTGAATTTGATTTACCTACTGTAGTTCCATTATTACGAAGGCTAGTAGTTCCATTACTGGGGCGGCTGTGGCTCAGGTGGTAGAGCGGGTTGCCCACTAATCATAGGGTAGGTGGTTCGATTCCCGGCCCACATGACTCCACATACCGAAGTGTCCTTGGGCAAGACACTGAACCCCAAGTTGCTCCCGATGGCAAGTTAGTGCCTTGCGTGGCAGCTCTGCTACCATTGGTGTGTGAGTGTGTGTGAGTGTGTGTGTGTGTGAGTGTGTGTGAATGAGACACAGTGTAAAGCACTTTGGATAAAAGCACTATATAAGTGCACCATTTACCATTTATTACTAGGCCTACATGATGGCAAATTCTCAAAATCCATAACACAATGGCAGTTTCATGAATGAGATTTGAAAACGGCTAACTAAAGTAAATGAGTAAACTTTCATACTCTGGTCGTAAAATCCTTGCTGATGGACCTACTTGATATGAACCATAATTCCCATCTCAATGGTACAGGTAGTAAAATGTGAGAAAAATAATGGACAGTTCTCCAGCTCAACGTTCTCAGCTCAGCTAGTAAAGTTTTGTTTTACGGAAGCTTTGGTAACTTAACTGTCACTGTATGACATGATCAGACAAAAAGTTGGATATATATATATATATATATATATATATATATATATATATATATATATATATATATATATATATATATATATATAATGTATCAGGTGTTATCACTATTTGCAGGATTACCAGAGCAATAAATTATATAAATGATATTAAAAATATAAAATCTAAAATGAGACTAGGCTAGTTTGGTGTAGCTAGCCATAGGGAGGCATAACTAAGTTATCATTGTACAGGTTTAGCTGCTACAATACCATGCAGAGTGTGTAAGCTGTCATTATGCACTGCTTATATCATGCTCACGGAACTTGGAACTCATATGTACATTTACACACCTTGTTTTCCTGCTCAGAATCAGAGGATGTTAGTGTTGCAGTTTCAACCCTTTACTTAAATAAATCAGTATATATCCATTTTCCCCTCACACTGACTGTGTTTGGCAGAATTGAGAGACTGTCAGTCAATAAGACACAAGTACTTTCACATATTTTCCTGTAAATCCTGTCTGATTGGTCTTGCCTCCATTCACTGAAGATATAAAATTACAGGTGGTCTTCTTTTACTGAAGCTCAGTTACATAGTGACCAACCGCTCCAAGTGGAGAATTATTGTGGGCTAAAGAAAAAATCTTCAGGACTACATCCCTGAATGCCAAGGCCAGGTACTCTCTTTCTTGTGGGTGGGTGAGTTGGGCGGGGGCATTGGGGCACCCCCAAGCTGGTGAGGCCCTAGGTGACCACCAAGTTCACCTATGAATAGAAACGGTCCTGATTTAGGGGTTTCACAGCAACTGGGCTGAATGCTTATGCAGTTACAAATTTGACCATTTTTATTTGTAAATTATTTTGTAAAATTTATTTATAACTCACTTCAATATTATGGGTTATTTTGTGTAGATCTGTGAAATATAATCCCATTTAAGTCCATTTCAGTTTCAAGTTGTAATACTACAAAATGTGTACAAAAGGGTGAATATTTTGATATTGATAAGTGTAATGTGGCACATTACCTAACATGTGTTTGAGGCCCTTGTCAGTTAAGGATGATGAATGAATGAATAAAAGCACATTTTAAAAGTTCCAGCGATTTGTCAACACTATCAGCTATAGACACATTTGGTGTCCATTTATATTGTTTCAGTCCTGATCCATGTATCCATGTATAACTTACCTTTAGGCTTGGGGTGGTGTCAGCAAAGAAATACTTCAAATTTGTTCTGATGACTCATGAAACAGACTCGTCTATAACATTCCGCCTTCAGTTTGTTCATTATTCAGTAAGATTTACTGTTATCAGGTGGCACCCCTCAGACCAATTGAAAGAGAAGAGCTTAATTTAAAAATTAAGACTGCAGAGCTGTATTTGGATTAATGATACAGAAGGCATGTGGTTTGATATGGCCCTTGTGAAGCAAACATCCTGTGTGTGTCATATGTCTGGAGAGGAACTGAAACAGAGTTACAAGAAACTGCTAACAATATAAAATCCCAGTATGACAGTGCACACCATGACCAAATCTTTTCTGAGGCAATTAGTTCAAGTCTTGGTCAATTACCAAAAGAACAAAAGTACTCTTCTTGCTATTGCAGACTCAGAACTAAAGAGAAAATAGAAAATCAAGTGTGATCTCTAACCGCTCCAGAAAGCCATTGATGATGAAACACAGAGAAAAGTAAAGATGTTACACTAGGGTCAGTCTACTCATTTAGTATGTTGAAAAATGAACCAACATGGCATGAGAATTTTATTTTATATTACAGGGGAATTTAACCCCCACAGGCCTTGCCTCAACATATTTTTGGCTTTACATATAGGAATAATAAGGAATAAATTCAAATAAGGAATTGATCTAAAATGAACACAAAACTGTGCTGTGTGTGTGTGTGTGTTTGGGGGGGGGGGTGTTTTTCAAGGACCTCTGAACAAAACAAATGCCAAAAACCATCATCATCATTAGGTGACAAATCTGGGATTAGGTCCAGATTTACAATCCTCACTCTTGTAACCACATGTCATCTTGTTATGATATAGTAGTTACTAAATAACATGCTTTAAGATGAATAATTGAATAATGAACTGGGAATTGAAGTAGCTGAGCCTTGCAAATATATTTATAAAAGAAGTGATGATTGAGTCAACAAGTAAGATGATTATGTTCAACACTGTTCTAAATCCAAAGGTTGCTGATAGTTCAGGTATATAATCCTGTTGTTCATTCTTCGTGAGTCAAAGATGGCCATGAGTTCTTTGAGTTAGGTACAGGGTGGTGCAAGAGGCCAATCTGAGCCAGGAACCTTCTTCAACATGTAGGCCACCTAGGATGACAGTGTGCTAGTGGAGGCTGATGTTCATCGCTTGTGAATGGTTCACTTCTGTACTGCTACCATGAATCATCTGGCTTCCGGTTCACATGCTCCTTTGGTGAGCTTGCTGCTGGTTGGGTGCTTGGGAACACGTGCCTCCCAACTGCCAGTATCAATGTCAAAGTCTTTGAGGGGGCTTTCAGGCAGTCTCTGAACTGTTTCTTCTGACCTCCAACTGTGTGCTTGCCCTCCAGTTATTTGATGTCTCTCCTCCACAGTTATATAGGCTGAGAGCGTTACATTTAGCAGCATGTCATAACAACAAGCTTCATGCTTTATTACTGCTTTTAATCCGTCTATGAATGACAACAAACTCATTTCTGAACACAGCTCTGTTCTTGTAACTTTTTTCATGTTAATTTCTAAAATGGAAAAGAAAATCCCTATCAGCAGGGTTTGTGATATTTACTACATTAAGGAGTACATTTCACATTTTACATGTAATTCAAGACTGGACAAAATGTTTATGTTTAGGGGTGGGCGATCTTATTTCCCGATAACGATACGTTTTCTCAGGTAGGTCTATCAGTAGTTAGAAATACTATGGAAATTGAATAAAGCAATCATGTACAGTAAATTTACTTCAGTGTATGACACATACAGTGATTCTTATTAAATTTACTGAAGTCATTCAGTCAAATTAGTGAGTGATTTTCTCTGTCTTTTGTTGTTTGACTAACATTAATGACACAGACAGCAGCAGGTTTATTAGACTGCTGTCACTTTACACACAGATTTAATATACTGTATTGACACACCTCTGATTTTTTCCACAGCTGTAAACATTCACTTGAGACACAACCGACTACGTTTGCATGAATACTTGGCCAGACCTGCATTTTAACGTGATGTATGTGTATTAATTTGACCGTCCGAGCATAATAAGCCACTAAAGAGTACTCAATTTCGTACTCGCATGATGAGGGGGCTTTCTGTGTTTCAAGTGTGTGTGTGCACAGAAAGCCCCTGGTCAGGCAGGGAGACATTCATTAATTTCTTGTTATCGGGGCGATTCTAGAGTCTGTTGGGACCCTAGGCAAAATTCTCAGGGGGCCCCTCCAACCAGCGTTCATCACTATTATGTTATAAATAATCTGACACCAACCAAAAATGTACACAATCTAAACTTTTGTATTTATTTCTAATGTTCAGATTAGTACAATTTTCAAACTATAAATACAAAGAACAATAAAAACTTAAAAAATAAAGAACTAAATAACTCCAGGAAAAAAAACCATTAAAAATTGTGAATAAAAATAAATAAATATAGATATATAAATATAAATATACACATGACGAGGAGGAGGAGGGAGAAGCCAGGCTGTGAGGATGCACGCCTGGCACTGATTCTGAGATAAAGGAGTGGCTTGGAAGTGCCTGTGAGGGAGAAAGAGACGCAGGTGCACTTTGTTTTCCGTTTGTGTGTTTTATGTTCTGCTTATTATTACACTTTATGTTCACGTTCAGCCGGTTCCTGCCTCCTCCATGCTCAACTTTAAAGTTTGTTACAATATAGAATGATAAAACATTGCAAAACACTTAAAATAAAAATAATATAAACATAGTACAAACTATATATAACTATAAACTATTTTTATATCTAAAAACTGATTTTTTTTTTCGTTTTCTTAGGGAACTAAACCCATATTATAAGGCCAGTGCACATCAACACCCTTTAAGCATTGATTCTACAAATGCTGCCACTATGCCCTCCATATCTAAATAACAGCATAATAACAATAATAACAATTGTCATTATCTGATCCACTCTTGCTTTCTTATTTCCTCATTCTCTTTTCACTTCCTGACAGAAAAGTCCTCTTCATTTTCCTTCATTGATGTTGTTTTCTGAAAATATTACAGCAGAAAAGCTGATGGGAATGACATGGGGCCCCTTTCAGGAGGTTTCTGACTGTCATGTCATCGCATGTTCATTGTCACTGCAGTTGCCACATTTTACATTGCTGTGGAGTAAAGTTTTTCAGCCCTCAGGATCCCCCTAACAGCCTGGAGCCCGAAGCAGTTGCCTGCCTTGTCTGTTCGCAAGCTGTGCCCCTGCTTGTTACCTTAATTTTATGTTGTTATTTATTTTTTAACATCCTTTTCATGTTGCACATGATGCAGACTCAACTGTTCTCAGAAAAATTTCCGAGTCCAAAATGTCCGAGTCAAGTTTGAGTACAAATTTACAAGTACAAGTTTGAGTGCGTGACAAGTCCGAGTTCGTTCATAATTGGACTCTAGTCCGAGTCCGGGATCAAGTACCCCAACTCTAGGACATACAGAAGACATATTTAGTCACACCATAGATTACTAGGCTGGGGGATATGCAACTTAATAGAAAAGCATATGTAAAACCAATTAATTGTTTAAAATATTGTGTATAATTGTATCTATAAGAGCTACACATATTTAACTGCATTAAAATATGCTATATTAACTTTTTTTTTTTTTGATGGACACAGTGGCTTGTCATTCATGTCATATCTGCTGGACTAGAGAAGAAGATATCTATGAATTCATCTTCACTTCACTTGGACAATATAGATAATATCACATGATGCATCCTCCTCTCAACCAGCCTGTGGTATTGAACAGCATAGAAACAGCATTCTGCTTTCCTGCTGTCAGGGTCATCACTCAGGCTTGTATGAGATACTGCATCTAATGGGATGCAAGTTATTTTTAAGGCAATCTCCAGATTTAGAGTGTGGCATAAAGCTTGTCACCTTCCACAAATGAAGGACAAGCCTAATAACCTGATTATTCACCACTCATGCTCCAGTGCATTCGTCAATCACAATATGTTTATTTGTTCAGGGGCATAAAAATATAATCTAAAAGCAGTTTCTGTATATTTTAATAAGACCTTAAAGGACAAATCCACTCTGAACCACTTGCATATGCATATTAATATTTACAATTAACACGTTATCATCAGTGCCATCCAAAATTTGCTTTGCAATGAAATTCTGAGGGGGACACAGTGGCTAAGTGGTTAGCATGTTTTCATCGCACCTCCAGGTTTGGGGGTTCAATTCTTGCCTCCACCCTGTGTGTGGAGTTTGCAGGTTATCCCCATGCTTTGGGGGTTTCCTTCTAGTACTCTGGTTTCCTACTCCAGACATAGATTTGGTAGGTTTCCTACCAAAGACATACATTGTAGGCTGATTGGCATTTCCAAATTGTCTGTAGTGTGTGAATCGGTGTGTGTGATTGTGCCCTGCGATGGATTGGCATCCCGTCCAAGGTGTCCCCCGCCCTTGGCCTCGAGTTTCCTGGGATATAGTCCAGGCTCTCCCACAACCCTGTGTACGATAAGAAGTACAGAAAATGGATGGATGGATGGATGGATGAAATTCTGAGTTCATTTTTCTAGTTTAAAATTATTTCATTGTTTTTTTTTTTTTTTTACTTTGGTTTCTTACATTACCTACAATACCACTGTACATGCTGATAGTGGTGCAGGTGGGATTTAGCCAACCTGAGGAAAGTGATAAAGCACTCCTTTAGTCTGTCCAGCTCTCTCAGCTCCTCATCTGCATTGCTAAAACAAATGAGATTCCAAAGCTTCAAATAGCTGAGCTGAATATTTGCCATAATTCATACACCTATATTATATTCTGAAACTTTGAGTCTATCGTGAGAACAGTTTTGTTTTTAGGGAAAAATGGCCATTAAAGAGCATTGTAACTGCACTAGCAATAATGGAAAAATGGCACACAACCACAGGAATAACAAAAATATAATGTCAACCTAGAAATTATTATTAGATATAATCACTAAGCACATCACAAATATTTCAATATAAACATATGTAATATGTTTCAGGATATTCAACTGTTTTTACACTTTGAAAGCACTATCCTGTTCAGCTTTTGTATTGTATTCTACATTCAGTTTCTGTTTCTTATACAATTACCAATTACTTAATTCACCAGTGAGTAAAATTGCATCCAAATAGCATATTCTTCACTATCATGGAAATAATGGCATCTGTATTACCTCAAGCTTTTACTGCTATTCAGTTTAAAAGGCTTTCACTGTCAAAGTGAGACAAAGGGTGTTGCAAGCTAATTTTACACTCTTGCTAGTAAAATAAGAAATATTTGTTAAGTCATCCCAGGGGTGGTGTTACAGCAGGGACCCATTCTCTACCAAAGCCAAAGTTTAATCTTCTGTTTAGTTGCAGTGGAGCTTCAACATTCCACATGAGAATAAGCAACATTGTTTATTCTTACTTATTCTCACCCAAGCTAACTTGCTCTTTATTTAACTTGCTGTTTTGCAGACATTTTTAAAGGCTATGCACACACAGGAAGTAGTGGCCTGCTGTGTGGCAGCATCCTTAAGCGTACTTCAGAACCCAGTGAAGCATGCAAAGGCAGAGGCTCACTTCTGACAGAACAGCAGCTCCTGCATCATGATGGCAGTGTGGGGAAGTGACATAAACATGTCATAAATGGATGGCGATCACTGCTGGATGCTCCAGGCTGGTTGCTGATTGCTTTCTCTTTCCTGCTCCTGAATCAAAATGTCAGCCAGCATGAATGGGGAACCCACACTGTGTGTGGTGATAATTAGGAAGGTCCTGGTCCACCACCGTACACCAACCAAAACAAAGGAGGTGTGAAAATCAAAGTAAACAGGCAGCATGCTCGTGGGTTAATAAAACAAACTCTGTGAAAATTCTGTTTTTCATTTTTGTGCCAAGACAAACTTACTGTATTTCTTTGATTAAAGTGTCACTGTTGACTAATACTGGTTCACCTCACCAGTTAATTACCAGATTTATTGAGTGTGTCAGAGCAGAAAAATAATCAAACGCTCCTGGAAACAAGGACAGACTTTTAATTAAAGGTCCTATTATTTTTTAAAGAATGGGTAAAACACATTTCAAGTCATTTTTACTCATAGAAATCATGGCTATATATATTTAATACATAGCTATAGAGTGAGTCATGGCCTGTTTTGACTGAGATCACCTACCAATCATTAATATTCATCAGTTGATACATGTGGCAGAGCAGTAAATTTATACTATAGTAGCCAGTCAGGTAATGTTAGCTTACACTGGGAAATCAACTAGCTAATGTCATGCCTAATGAACTTAGAAGCTTTTTACAAGTTAATTGTAAGATATTACAGACTGCCTCACAGCAGATTCCACCCCGAAATGTGTTAGGATAAGCTTGTTCCCCAAATTATTATCAAAGGGATAATTCACTTCAGTCTCAGCAATATGTGTATAATACCACCTAATGTGACATTCACTCACTTATAGCATGGGAGCAGCAGTGGGACATCAAGAACCATCCCTGAACAAAGGGCTACATGACCATAATTAGCATTCAGAAAGACTCTGAATCTGTCTCGATAATCCTATCACCTCACCGTTTGGGGTCACACCTGTAACAACATCTGTACTGTGAGAATGGAAAGTGATCACATCAAATGCTATCCTTAATTTACATTTAGAATAAAACTTCATTTACATTACATACAGAAAACCTGGTTTAAAACAGAGTATAAAATGTCTGTGCTGATATTGTTCGGGGTACACTTCGACTCTAACGAACCCGAAGTGCTTCATGTACTTTGTCACTGCCATGCTGTAATTCATTAGTAAATGTATTAGTAAAGATTACTAAAAAAAAAATTGTAAAGGTATTCTGCTTTGAGATCTTCGACATCCTCATCATTCATTCTTATACAATCCATGCAGTCTTCTATTAAATCAGTGTTTTGTAAACTGTTGCTGTTCCAAACCAGCTCAGAAATTATTTACTATTTCGAAATCACAAGCTAAATCACCTGCTTGCAATTTGACTGACCTGTTTGTGATTTCAGTGCTGTAGTGAAAGAAATAAGCTGTGCCTGAGCATAAACAGTTGAGAATACAGATGGGGGACCAACGAAAACTAATTTGCCTCACTGGTTATGGAAAGTTTTGTGATTGGAGGAGAGATTAAGGGATTTAGGTGCCACTTTTCAACAGGAATGGCACATTGCTCCATGCTCCTTTCATTTGTCATCCTGATTTAGTGTTGAGTTTGTTGGAGCCCCAAAGCCCAAATCCCATTCTGAATCCCAGATCACATAATATTAAACTTCATACAGTGTAGCTTCGAGCTATAGTATGTTTTTTTTTTTTTGCCAAATCAATCAGAGTTATTAAAATGAAGCTCTTACTTGACCTAGATAAAGTCTATGATTTTGAATGGTGTATAATTTAGACATAATTCCTACATAAACCCTTGATGACATAGATGTGACATAGACCTAAATAAATATTTATAAAGGCTTAGTCCATGTAGTGGACTGGTGTTCTATTAAGGGAGTTTTCCTACCTTGCATCCAGTGCTCCTAGGATAGACTCTGGTTCCTCTGGATCACTCCGCTCGTCTGTGTTGAAATGTAAATGTTTCACTTACATTAGGTAGGATAAATGGTTTTCTGTTGTGCCAACCAGGAGGCCAACAATTTTTTACTTAAAAAACTGTTGTATACAAGCAGTATCACACTTGCAATCATGCTGTTTTACAAATAGACGATATTCAGTATAGCCACACTCTTGCCCGTGTGATGTTGGTTAAATATGGCTTGATATGGGGAAAAGCAGTAATTATTATACCCAAAGACTGTTGGAACATGCTTTGTTTTATCAGTTGTCATAAATGGTCTATGTAGGCATCATGTAACACTGTCTTTAAGAAAAGTGTTACCAATATTTCAAATTCTATGCATTTCTTGTATTGTGTGCAGATCCACAAAATAGGGATCTATATGTTGTTCAGGCTTTTCCTTTTTTGGAGTAACAAATACTTCATTCCAAGCAGAGCAACAAAAGGTTTTCAATAGAATCCTCATTTATATTCTTAGAGCACAGAAGTCCTCAGGTTCCCACTGGCACCCAACAGTCAATGCAAACCTTCCCTACAGGCATAGCCATGGACAAGACCGGCCTGTAGCACTGTGTAGTTTTCACACCAGGGAAGCAAACATTTAATTCCACTGCCCAGCATGACAGGCTTGAAGAGAACCTGTGCTGAATCCAAATCAGCAAAGCTCACCTCTATTCCTCATACTGTATGCCCAGCAGTCTTCCATCTTCTACAGTCTTCCCAACACAAGGATGGTTATATATACACAGCAAGAGGACAGGACAGGTTATTGGTTTTCCTGCCTCAATAATCCGCAACCTGATTTCTTCCACTTTCCAATAATCCTCTGATCTATTCATCTCTTTGTGACAAAAATCTAATCTGACATTTTCTCACTGTATTATTTAGGAATATTCTATCCAGGATCACCACCACATAACTAATGCAAACTCAGAGCCCATCATTCTTTTGCTCCACTGTGTCAATTTTTAGCACATTTGCCCAATAGTCTTTAAATACAGCACAGCAGAGTCCAACACACATGGACATTAGCGCTTAGAACAAAAAGGACTAATAACAAATGAATGGAACAACCTCACATCTGGTCATGCAGCTCATATCAAAGGGAACATCTTATTTCAGAGTTTCAGAGGGAGTGGAAAACACCAAGACCAACCAAGACTGTTTAATTTTGACCAAAATGATTGGCCTGAAGGCAACATTATCATTATTTTTTCCTCAGCTGCTAACATGAACAGAAATAGTCCTAATGAGAATCCATTAAAAAGTGTCATGGCCCATTATCATTAGCCTTTTTCGCTTTAATTATGTTTCTGTTTGTCGATACTGCTGGGGAATGTTTCCAGCTAGCCTCACTTCTTCCATTTCTACTGAATCCTGGTCAGACCCGCTCCCATAGTACAACAAGAAAATCAGTTGTAGCCCAAAGGCATTGGGTCCAGGCCACTATAACTACACTTTACTTTGAAATATAAAAATATTTTTTATGTATTATTTGTGCATTAATGTGTGAATCCATTTAGCATATCATGCTTGAAACAACCTTTTCCATGACTCATACATTATAGGTTATGAAAATGTATATTTTAGTCTCATAATATTCATTCAACCCTGTTACCCTGTCACATGTTCCAGTCAAAGTTGCACCACCTGAATTTCATGAAGATCATGGGAAGAAGAAAAGCTCAATAATTTTCACCCTTTATTTCCAATGATATTGTGATATTAACTTATGAGGCCACTTTGAAATTATACCCAAGTCACCCTCATTATCTATTAAAAGTACATTATTAATATGAACACATTATTAATCTTAGAATTTCAACAAAGTCCTACATGTTTTCATGTTATTAGCATGTATGCTACTTAACCACAGTTTGTTTATTTGGCAATTCTATGATAAAAATCTCAAAATGCAGCCAGTGACAGCAAAGAAACCTTGTAAAAATGAAACTGTTGCCTGAGATGGCTTAACACATTTCTTTTATTTTTACTTTAATTTTTTTTTTTTGAAAGAATTAGAAAGTCTATATGGCACCCAATCGCACCAATCTCCCAATAATATTCTAGAAAAGGTGCTTTATTCTTATCACATACTGCATGTGCATGCTCTTGCAAAAGCATATATTTTTAAAGTAATAAACTTTTTTCCAACACAGTAACTGAATATTGACGTTCTGTGATAAAATTAAGATTATTAAAATGATTGTGTTAATGTCATATTACAAAGTTTTGCATAATTAATGAAAAACTATTAAATAATACTAGTCAATAATTGAATCATGCTCAGTTGAAACGATTCAGTTTCTACACCATTTGGGAGCCTTACCTGCTCTAAAAACTACAGTACATCTTAAACACATAACACCTCACATTTATTGAGGACATAGTTTCACAATCTAGGAGTAAAATCCCAGCCAGTGTAATAAATTAAACAGCTTGGGGTGAGGTTCTCCTAACAGTAATTTCCTGTGAATCACACAGCATATGCTTTGCTTTCACAGTACACAAAATAATCTGTTTTAACGCTATGATGCCAAGTCTTCAAGTGAAACTGCATATTGTTACATACAGGCAACTGAACCAGAGAGAGCAGCCATCAGGGACCAGGACTGCCAGAGGGCACAGCATCATAGCATGGACACCCACTATTCAGTGTGCACATTTTAATGTAAGCTAGCTGACAATTAGCTTTTCTACTGACTTTCTTTCTTTCTATCTATCCATCTATCTAGTCATCCATCCCTCCATCCATCCATCTATCTATCTACCCAAAGCGACTTACAAATGAGAAAATACAAGCAAAGCGATATCAAGCAGAGAACAATACAAGTAGTGCTACCATACAAGATCCATTAATTGAGTTCCAGAAGAAGCAAAGTGCACAGAGTAGAGGTGTAAGTGCCAGAGTAAGGGTTGTGTTTTTTGTTTGTTTGTTTGTTTTGTTTGTTTGTTTTTTTAGGGGTTGGTTAAGTGTTCACGGAAGAGGTGGGTCTTTAGCTGTTTCTTGAAGATAGTGACAGATTCTGTGGTCTTGAGTGAGGTTGGAAGTTCATTCCACCAATGAGGAACAGTTAGTTTGAAATGTTCTTGAAAGGGACCTTGAGCCACGCTATGTAGTACTAAGCATCGGTCATTGATTGATCGCAAATTGCGTGAGGGAACATAAGCCTTCAGGAGAGAGTTGAGGTAGGAGGGTGCTGTTCCAGACTTCTATCTATCTATCTATCTATCTATCTATCTATCTGTTTACTATGTATGTATCTAGTGCAGGTGAACAATCACCTGATATTGCCTACAGTCATCCACAGTTGAATAATACCCTGGTCCTGATCACAAACTCAAATATTATTTTGTAGAAAGGACCATGGTTATGAACACTCCAGAAATTGGATAGCACAGTCATATATAAATGCATGCTTAGCATTTTCCTTCTCTAAAGAACAGAATAAATGTGGGTCTAATTTGAGACTCTCATCCTGGAGGTTGAGAGGATGACAGCAGATCCATCAGGAAAAACTGAAAGTAGATTGCTGTAGCTTTCAGGTCTATTTGACACCAGATGTTAAAGTTTTGTATTGCTCTTAAATATAGTTAATCAATGTAGCTTTCTGCTTTTTTAAAAGAGAAAGTAATTAAGATGCATCATATCACATATCACATGATACACATATGAAACTAAAGTTATTCAAAGTCTTATAGAGTCAAAAATTCTGTAAGCCTGAACTACAGTTCAGTAGTTTAATTATATAAATAAAAAATAAATAAATAAAAACAAATATCAGTTTAATTAAATTCAGATTTATTGGTATAAAACATGGATATTGTCCCAAATCAGCTTTACAGAAATATATAAATTCAGGATATAGATTTTAAATGAATGAATTTATCCCTAATGAGCAAGCCAGAGGTGATATCAGGACCTGCTTATTTTCAATTTGACCAGTTATGTGTTATTCACAAGTACACTTCAGATACCAAAGTCCAAACCCTCTATAAACCAAAAAATTGCCATTTATTTGGTTACATCCCTAATTCTGAGAGTCTGGAGCTAACGGATCAAGATAAACTAATACCTAATCAGAACATTTAAACATTAAAATAAAGTCACATTCTAACTTATTTTCTTATATTCACTGTAAACTCATACAGTGGTGGTTGAAAGTTTCTGAACCCTTTAGAATTTTCGATATATTTGCATAAATATAACCTAAAACATCATCAGATTTTCACACTAGTCCTACAAATAGACAAAGCGAAACAAATTAAACAAATGAGGCAAAAATATTACACTTGGTCATTTATTTATTAAGGAAAATGTTCTGATATTACATATCTGTGGGTGGCAAAAGTATGTGAACCTCTAGGATGAACAGTTAATTTGAAGGTGAAATTAGTCAGGTGTTTTCAATCAATGGGATGACAATCAGGTGTGAGTGAGCACCCTGTTTTATTTAAAGAACAGGGATCTATCAAAGTCTGATTTTCACAACACACCTTTGTGGAAGTGTATCATGGCACGAACAAAGGATATTTCTGAGGACCCCAGAAAGAGGTGATGATCCTCATCAGGCTGGAAACGGTTACAAAATCATCTCTAAAGAGTTTGGACTCCACCAATCCACAGTGAGACAGATTGTGTACAAAGGGAAGAAAATTAAGATCATTGTTTCCCTCCCCAGGAATGGGGACGAACAAAGATCACGCCAAGAGCAAGACATGTAACAGTCTGTGAGGTTACAAAGGAACCCAGGGTAACTTCTAAGCAATTAAGGGCCTCTCTCACATTGCCTAATGTTAATGTTCATTAGTCCACCATCAGGAGAACACTGAACGACAATAGTGTGCATGGCAGGGTTGCAAAGAGAAAACCACTGCTCTCCAAAAAGAACATTGCTGCCCCTCTGCAGTTCAAAGATCACATGGACAAGCCAGAAGGCTATTGGAAAAATGTTTTGTGGATGGATGAGATCAAAATATAACTTTTTGGTTTAAATGAAAAGCGTTATGTTTGGAGAAAGGAAAACACTGCATTCCAGCATAAGAACCTTCTCCCATCTTTGAAACATGGTGGTGGTAGTATCGTGGTTTGGGACGACTTGCCATCACTGATGGAACAATGAATTCTGAATCATAACAGCAAATTCTGAAGGAAAATGCCAGGACATCTGTCCATGAACTGAATCTCAAGAGAAATTGGGTCATTCAGCAAGGCAACGACCCTAAGCACACATGTAATTCTAGCAAAGAATGGTTAAAGAAGAATAAAGTTAATGTTTTGGAATGGCCAAGTTAAAGTCCTGACCTTAATCCAATAGAAATGGTGTGGAAGGACCTGAAGCAAGCAGTTCATGTGAGTAAACCCACCAACATCCCAGAATTGAAGCTGTTCTGTACTAAGGAATGGGTTAAAATTCCTCCAAGCCAATGTGCAGGACTGATCAACAGTTATGGAAATGTTTAGTTGCATAAATGGATCAAACCAGATACTACAAGCAAAGGTTCACATACGTTTGCCACTCACAGTTATGTAATATTGGATCATTTTCCTCAGTAAATAAATGACCAAGTATAATATTTTAATCTCATTTGTTTAATTGGGTTCTCTTTATCTACTTTTATGACTTGTTTGTGAAAATCTGATGATGTATTAGGCCATATTTATGCATATATATATAAGAAATTCTAAAGGGTTCACAAACAAGCACCACTGTATGTGTACAACCTAAAATAAATCCTAAAACCTTATTTTATTAAGACATTAAACACTTCAAATTGGGATTAAATGGTAACATACAATACACATTAGTCTGTGGAAATAGCTTGTAGTTCAAGATAAAGAAATAAAGACAGTTACACGTGTTGTAAAGTGAATGCCTGGGGAGGATGAGTTACTTCACTGTGGATTTACGAGGGAGAAAGATTGAGAATGTGATTGCTAGGTGGCCAAATGGCAGCCGTATGCGTATGAAGAGGCCTCTGCTGGTGTTTATGGGGTGATACTGCACATGTGCCTCTGACAAGATTTCGATATTGAAGTCTAAGAGTAGTGACAAAATGATTCACTTGGCCAATTTTACCACCCTGTGAAAAGCTGCTGATGCAGCTGCCATACCAGATGATGATGATGATGATAATTATTATGTGAGAAGGAATAGGGTATTCTGAAGAAACTGTGCTTATAGGTTATTGGCCAGAAATAGTTTTTTTTTAAATCTCCTAAGGAAATTGATCATCTGTTGCATTTTCATAACAGGGTAAGAAATGCTGTGAGCCAGTCCCCAATTTTTTTTTTCCTTACAATGAAAAAGCAATTTCTCTTGAAAAAGGATCACATCGCATATACTGTGTATAATTCAGGACATACAGTATTGGAGGAAAGATTAAACCTGTTCTGAAAGTGAACAGGTGATCAAAATCTCTGTCAAAATTTTATATTACGATATATTTTAGGTGGTCCTGTAGATCATAGACAAACTTTGCTTGTTTTCTAGGGCATCATTTTTCAAAAGCAATATTAAAACAGATTTATCCTCCTCCTGGTCTATTCATATTTATCATATATGAAGAAAAATATGAAGTCAGGGGCAACACTTACAAAAGAAGTGCAGCAAGCTTATAATGTGGGCAGTCTGGTTTCATTTGGAAAGCTATTCATTATATGCAGCACGTGAAGGTAAGACTCCGTGTTTCTTAGACTGGGTTTTCATTGGCCTGTGCTATACATTGGTGCTTGAAAGTTTTTGAACCCTTTAGAAATTTTTATATTTTTGCATAAATATGACCCAAAACATTATAAAATTTTCACACAAGTCCTAAAAGTAGACAAAGAGAACTCACTTAAATAAATGAGACAAAAATATTATACTTCGTCATTTAATTATTGAAGAAAATTATCCAATATTACATATCTGTGAACCTTTGCTTTCAGTATCTGGTGTGACCCCCAACAATGACTGCAACTAAACATTTCCGGTAACTGTTGATCAGTCCTGCACATCGGCTTACAGGAATTTTAGCCCATTACTCAATACAGAGCAGCTTCAAATCTTGGATGTTGGTGGGTTTCCTCACATGAACTGTTTGCTTCAGTTCTTTCCACAGCATTTCTACTGGATTAAGGTCAGGACTTTGTCTAGGGTCGTCTTTCTGCATGAGCCACTTTCTCTTGAGATTCAGTTCATGGACAGATATCCTGACATGTTCCATTAGAATTCATTGGTATAATTCAGAATTAATTGTTCCATCAATTATGGCAAGTCATCCTGGCCCAGATGCAGTAAAACAGGCCCAAACCATAATACAACCACCAGCATATGTCACAGATGGATAATGTTCTCATGCTGGAATGCAGTGTTTTCCTTTCTCCAAACATCATACTTCTCATTTAAACCGAAAAGTTCATTTTTGGTCTCATCAATATCCAAAATATTGTTCTAATAGCCTTCTGGCTTATCCACATGATCTTTAGCAAACTGCAGAGGGGCAGCAATGTTCTTTTTGTAGAGCAGTGGCTTTCTCCTTGCAATCCTGCCATACACACCATTGTTGTTCAGTGTTCTCCTGATGGTGGACTCATGAACATTAACATTAGCCAATGTGAGAGAGGCCTTTAGTTTCTTAGAAGTTACCCTGGCTCCTTTGTGACCTCACGGACTATTACACATCTTGCTCTTGGAGTGATCTTTGTTGGTCAACCACTCCTTGGGTCTGGTCCAGACAATCTGTCTGTCTGTGGACTGGTGGAGTCCAAACTCTTTAGAGATGGTTTTGTAACATTTTCCAATTCAAGCTAAATTCAAACAAACTTTCAAGCACCACTGTAGTACACGTTTATATAAACCTTTTTTATATAATACCTTTTTAGAAGGCAGATTTTGCTTAATGCCGCCTTCACATGGGAAAAACATGAACTTGTGTGGTTTTGTTTCTGCACTAACTCTCTAACAATGTTTTAACTTCATAAAAATTCTTAACAAATTCTTAGTAAAAATTTTTAACTGGATAATTGGTGTAAATTGTTATTATTTTGTCTTCTGGGAAACATGTAAATATCTTATGTATCTTCTGAAGGGCAGTATTAAATGAAAAAACAAGATCTTTAAACAAAATAATAACAGATACACAGATAATCCTATTAATGTATCGTGTTGCCTTCTTGAGCATTGGTGAATGATTGCACCTTTTGTAATAGTTGTGTACGAGTCCCTCAGTTGCCCTCAATGATGGATTTCAAAATCATATTGCCCGTGTTTAGAAAGGGGTCAAATATGCAGAAGATTCTGAAAAGCAAAGAATGTGCAGAACCTGGAGGATAAAACATAAAAACAGTTGTTGATCATCCAGGTAACAACACACAGTATTAAGAATCACGCATATGTAAACAAAATGCAATTTTTATGATTCCTTTTTTTTTAATTATTAACATTTTGCAGATTCTAAAAGGTGTATGTAAACTTCTGACCTCAACTGTTAATGTAAATGCTAAACATAGCTCTGGTTGATCTGAGATTATGTCATTCTGTTGTAGCAGTTAAGACAAGAATGTGAGCAGATCAGTTGGCCCCACATTTTCACTAAGTAATAAACATCCTTGAGCTAACATGCAGCTGAACTTTCTACTCTGTGTAGAAAAATGAGAGCCAGCCATCTGGACCTTTAGACACAATTCCCACTCTATCTGAGGAAAAAAAAAAACAAAAAAAAAAAAACTCTCACTTCAGCTGCAGCTGAATCATAAGGTGCATTATAATTTCACACATCGCCCGCAACTTGGACAAAGAAATTGAGTGCATTTGCATTTCTGCTGGTCTCATATCAGCCAATATTTTCATGCCCATTTTATCTTAATGCAAACTTACAGTTTGTAATGTAAAGTGGAATTCTGGGAGCGAGTCCCACTGCAATGAAGCTCCAAATTGAGAGTTGGATTACGAGGGTTTCACTGCCATCTATAACCCACCCACTCACATACAGCCGTGGGGGTGAAGGTTAATTAATGAAATCCTTGCATGTAAAGTAATGAATGCACACATTAATCATCTCATCTATATTTAATAGCTCCTCTCAACTCTCCCAAACTCTGGAGTGAGGCTCAGCTGAATAGTTCCATACTACTCAGCTGAAGAAAAATTTGATTATATCACTGTAATATCTAAACAGTTAAACATAGTATAAATAGGTAAACAAAGTAAAACTAGGGTACAGATGTGGCCTCCCCAGGGCTAAGATGTCTAGACGACCCTTTCCAGGAAAGCAATCTCCTGTAATAAGCACAAACATCCCTGCCAGCCTCAGCTTTCAGGCTGAGCATGTGGAGTAGAAATAGGGGTCCATGCCTTCCCCAATTAAGAGAGTTGTTTATCTGCATTTATATGTTGATAAAGAATCTGTTTGCTTCTTTGTTAAGTCCATTTTAGTGCTTATAAAAGGACAGAAAGGACAGTTTCGACCATCTGGATCAGACATGCATCAGTAACTTTAATGAAGACTAATGGAATCAGAACCACAACAGTGATCATACATCTTTTGTTCCTCATCTTATTGAATCCTTATGGTTTATACACAGACAATTTCACAGGAATAGAAAAAGCTGGACTTTGTAGCTGCATGTACGGTATAACACCTACAGGTTTGAAACCTACTGCACTTCTGACCCCATATAAACTTTCCCCACCAGACACTTCCTGTCAGGTAATATTTTGATCCATTGTTCTATTGGGATGCAATGAGAACAGCTCATTAAATTCACCCACAGTGGATGGTATGGGCACAAGCTCACCTCCCAACAACACATACACCTGGTTATTTTAAGAGAGGCCTCCATACTTCAGATATAATTACACATGTACCGAACACACCTTTCATACTTGCATTTGCAGATAATAACGATCTCTGAGGGAAAAACACAAGCTTCACAGCAGTAATTATTACCTCGAAATGTTATTACAGCAAAATGTTAAAGAGGACTGCAATGATAAAAAGAACACTCTGTAGACCTTGGCTACTGCGATACTTTATATTAATCCAAATTCCATATAATAAGGGGTCGTATTTTGCTTTTTAAATGTTTTTAAAAGTTCATTGTTTTGTTTTTTGGGTGTAGTAGAATAGGTTAATATACTTTAATGTTCAAAATGTGCATTATTTGTTGCATACTGTACATTATTGCAGTACAACTTGGGCAGCTGACCCATTGCTTGGTGATTGGCCAAAAACCTCAACCGTGTGTCGGAAATGTAAAGCCCCTTGGGTTAGCTTCACCCTCCAAGGCTTCTAAAGCAACTCTAAGCTCCTAAGCAACATCATCGGTTTTACCATATTAATTCGAGACCAAGTCCAATTCAGAAAATGTCAGTGGGCCTTCGCATTGTTAAATGCAAAACTATGCTATGTACACAGCCTCTGTGTGTACATAGGTACTCATGCAATATATCTTTGGAAAGATAAGAGTCTTTGATTTGACCACCAACATACAATTAAAACACTTACAAAAATGAGGCAACTTAGCAAACATTAGCTAGCATGTTAACAGAGGTCTACAACCAAGCCACAACACAAAACTTTGCATTTGAATGGTCAATAGCAGATACTTCATAAAATAATCAAACATACTTACAGGTTCTGATTCAGAAGCACAAGATTGTCCAAGCAAAGTGGGAATCGCCCCACTTTTCAGAAGTAGCCTATGTGTATAGCCTGCGTTGTACTCGCCCAGGTTCAGGTAGCTGTTCTCCGTAAAATGCACTGTGTACAAGCAAATGTTTGGGTTGTACTGCTCAGGAACAGCAGTTTATTTATAAATAAACAGTAACCACTGATTCCTAATATCATCCATTTTGGAATTCCAAACAAAGGGGTTTTGTTTTCACACCGAAACACACAGCGTCTCCATGACATGGCACCAAACAATTCACTGAAGCCTCGCCTTCTTTCTTCATGGCTGCCTGTAGGCGGGATTATGCTAATATTTCACATAGTGACGTAGACATTTGCAGAAGGAATATCTGGACTTCGAGCTAGGCGTTTTGGGCAGGTCTGGAGCAGTGTTCTCTGTTAGACACAATAAATCCCTTTGGGGAGACTGTGAGCTTTTTAACTTTGCAGATCTTATACATGCACAGACAGCTACATTACACACTACAGAAGAAGGAATACATTAAAAAGCATAATATGGCTTCTTTAATGGAAAAAAATTTTTGCAAGCAATATTGAAATGATCATCAAATGATCATCTTTCTACTATATTCTACATTCAATAAATAAAAAAAAAAGAATGTCTGCATCTTAAAGACATTACAAAAGCAAATGTTGTGATTTGGCTATTTTAAGGCTATTTTAGATACCTATAGTATAATTCACCTCGAGGGGATAAGAAAATCGCTTTCTTTTTGGCATAAAGAGTGTGACCTCGAGAATAAAGCTTTCAATCAGGAATGAAACAGCTCCATAATCAGTGATCATTGTGTCTGCCAAATCACTATGGAAAAAAAAAATTATCAAGAGAACAGGCTATTTAGCATCTGGATGTTTCTAAAAGAGATTTATCAGTAAGCAACATTTACGCTTTTACAAAGATGTTTACTACAAAGATAGGGATGAAGTTTTGATTGCTACTTTGATTGGATTCTTGAAAACTGGTAGAATTAATGAACAATTAAATGAACAAATAAATAAATGAGAGTAAAAACTCAAAGAAGAAAGTATAAATGCTTAAAGGAAACATACTCAATAATAGTACTCACACACATTGGAGAACAGGATGTTCTATGTTTTACAAGACTTCAGCTTCCTATTTACTGTGAGTAAATTCTGATTTTTTAAAATAGGTAATAATGTTTTTAACTTTTTTTTTATTTTATTTTTTAATTATATATATATATTTTTTTCTGTACTTTTAGTATGAGCTTCCATAAGCAACAGGGAAATCTTCAGCATACTCACTTGGTGATTCAGACTATGTGATTCGTCCTATGAAGAATATTTGTTTTGCCCAAGAAAAACACTCAATATATCTTTTAGTAATATGTTTTTTTTGCAATTCTGACACAACATGAAGCATCATCTACTGAGTTTTCCAACATTTGCCTGAATCTAGGTACTGAATAATTGATCATTTTTGAATTCTGAGAGTGTTTATATATTAACAACTAAGAATGAACATACTGTTTTGAATTAGTTGATAGGCTGCTTGATGACTGTCACGTCTTCCACATAATGAAGGTTTGGACAGATGCAAGTGCAGGTAAGAGCTTTTAATAAAGTGAGGCAGGCAGACAGATCCAAATCATGAGATAATAGCGTAATCAAGGAACAGGCAATGGGTCAGGCGATCTGTAAACAGGCAAGAACTAGGCAAGGCAAGAATCAAGAATCGAGAACGAGGAACAAGAAGCAAGATCAATGAACATGAAACAAAATGAGGAAACAGGTACAAACGCTTGGTAAGGTGAGAATACTCAATACTTCGCAAAGTCACGGTGTTCAAAAAGTCACTTTTATAGCGTGGAGTGAGTGAGTGTGAGATTGGCAACAGGTGTGTGTGATTAGAATTCCGGAGATGGTGAATGTACGTACATGTGTGTGTGTGTGGGAGGGAAGTGTAGTCCATGGCGGCCATGTTTGTAGGCCGCAGTGCAGGATGGGAAATATAGTCACTGGTTTGCTGTGATATGACAATGACTGTTGATGGTCTCAAAATGGTTGACTGTTTGTTGACTGCAGGTAATTACAATTGAAATAATAAATGTGAAGACTTTAACAAATAAAATTAGTTTATCTATTAGCCAGACTGCTGCAGCATGGCTGATGCTATAAATTATGGGCTGCTAATTAACACTAGTGTAATTTTTTACTTTTGGTTAATGTGAATTAAGCTCTGGTACTATAATTGGATGATAGTGTAAATCATGACATAGTAGAGATAATAATGATGATTTAATGCCGACATAGTTCCAGGTTCTAGCTTTGGATTTCTAGTGAAAATTGTAAAATTATACTTTCATTTTATAAATGAGCCTGTTGTATACCTTTGTGAAGTTTGCAGAATTAACTTTGTAATTAAATAAGACATTAGTCTAGCTGCTATATAATTTTATGCCTGCCCTATGAGAAACCCATTTTAACCATGTCTTATTAACAAAAGCTAATGCAAAACCTAAAAAAAAAAAAAAACAGTAGGCATTTGGGGAGAGAAAGTGTGTGTGTGAGAGTGTGTTTGTGTTTGTGTGTGTGTGTGTGTGTGTGTGTGTGTGTGTGTGCATTGCTTGAGGGGCATTCCTTTCACTCTTCTAGTTTCAATCAGATGCCAGTGCCACACTGAGCTGTGAGGCCAGTCTGTGAGAGAGAGGTACTGGCTTTGGTTTAATTGGGCAGTGTAAGTGTTAGTTGGCCTCTGGTGTGGTGCCAGTAGCAAACCTAATAGAAAAAGGTGTTTTAAGGTTTTCACATCCCCCAAAAAAATTTAACTTGGCCAGAAAAAACAAAACAACTTTCATTGAGGTGAATAATGCAGGCTCATATACACTCATATAGACATGTAAATATATTCTGTATTAATCATTTCATTATACTGTATGTGATGCATATTTATCTGCTTTCAGATTTTTAGCTTTTGGGACATCTATACACCAAATCTTTCTTTCTCAATGAAATGTACTCTGGTAAAGTCATTCAATCTTTGTAAGCCCCTTCAGTCTTTTCTATATAGTCATGAAATGTAATTAATTATTGACATACATTGGCATAATCTATTGGAGAGAGCTAGAAAAAAGTGCATGGCTTCTCAAGCATGTCAAGCAGCCGTCTTGGGTACTACAAAAGTTCATTTAATTGTGAAAAAGGCCACACACAAAAAAAGTCAGAAGCCAAAATGTTACAGCTGTCAGAAAAAGTAAAAACTGTTGGCAAGAACTCAGCATTTATTTCCTTTAGAAATAACTTCAATAAAAGGTCAAGGTCACTTTGTTAAATGGAGAAACCCCACCTTCCTTGATCTTAAGAGCCTAAAGCAGCTGCAGTTCTTTCTACAGTAAATTAGAGACCAAAAGACCAAGTTTCAAAAAGTTATGAATTAATCAATCTCCTATTCTCAAAATTCTATTTCCAAAAATTCAAGAATTAAGTTAGAAACAATACTAGAAACAAACATAGAATCAAATTTTCATCATCCCAGGGTCCCTTTTTAAACCATCCATTTACAGTTCCTTGTCCTGGATCAGTCAGTCAGGAGGATAAATGCATAATAATTTCATAGCAGTTTTAAATATCATTTGAATATCAGAAAGTGCCTCAGTATTTAGTCATTGGGGTCTTGAACCCTGCATAGTTTTTGATTAGAAAAGAACTGTGATAGAATCTCAAAGTCACCTTATGTAACTTAATAAGTCAGACTCCATTTGAAATTCATTTGGTCAAGGCTTTTCTGCACACCAAAATAAACTTCTATTCTTCATATAAGGGAAACCACACATGCAAAAATCAAATGACGTAACACCAGCCCTCAAATCAATAGGGAAATTTAATAATTACAATGTAAATTGTTTCTACACGCTACCAAGAAGGAGGATCTTTCATGGGCTCATTAATGAAAATAAGTAGAAAGGCAGTCATCTGCTTGGTCATTAACTTTGGTGTTGAGATGCTTCTCAGCTCATTTTTCAGAACAGAGTAAACTGAACAAGTTTCTAATCTTGGTAAAGTATCAGTTTCTGCTAATGAGAGATAAGAATTATATTAATATTTTTTTTAATGATTCACAATCATAAATGCAGACCTGGACAAATGACTGTACCACCCAATTTAACTCCAGAAGTTCACAAATGCAATTAAATTAATGAAAAGTGGTAAAACTTTGGGACCAGATGGCTTCAGAGTTGAGTTCTATAAAAGATTCAGCAAAACTGCCTCCCACCATCACCCAAGCAATTATCACACCCCACGCATGGTGGCTCTTACTGGCTAATACATTTATTATGCAATAAAAACTAAATACTCTCTAAAGTTCTTAAAGTAAATCTTCCAAATATTATATCAGATGATCAGAATGACTTTATCATGGGAGTTTACTCATTCTTTAATATCCAATAATCCCAAAATATGTTCTGTACCTCTGATTCCTCTGTCTGTCTGGAAATATACTGAGTAAATATAGTCAGTAATCTCTCTAGATGCAGAGACAGCTTTTGATTCAGATAGAATGGAATCATTTGTTCGTAGTCTTATGTAGATTTGCTATTTCAGTAAAAATGTGCTCTTACATAGTGTAATAGACCAGAGACCCCTTTTAGAAATAATCCACAACAATATTTGGCCATAGGTTTGCAATATTTGTCTTGTACATATCTTGTATATGCAATATTTTTTGTGTTATACTTTGCAGTTTTGTGGTTTTGTATTTTAATGTTGAATCTGTATTTATTGTCTATTTATTGTTATTTGTATTTAAGCATTTTTGTCATTTTGTCATTTTTTTAGCCATCAGCTTGAGATGTAGGTAACATAATCTCATTGTGAGAACCACTCTGGCTGTAAAACCTTTGAATCCTTGAATACATCAGTTGATTTCCTACAGTTGTGCAATTTTACATCTACCTTTACATCTACCTACAGACCAACTGAACCTACTGTATGTGGACACTTCCCCTATACTCAAGTGCCCACCAAACTATTGAATCCTGGTCCACCAAAACTTGGAGATCTCAGTCCTCATCTAAATTTGTTGCTGGTGATACATGGTCCATACCAAAATAATGTGAAAGGGAGTATGCTCTCCTATAGCTACAGTAAAGTTCCATTTTTCACTTTTTTTTTCACTCACAACTTTTTTCTAATCAAATGCACTTGCATGACCTGCAGAGGAATAGCACCAATAATAATAATAATAATAATAATAATAATAATAATAATAATAAAAACCTGACAAATTCCTGACCGGTCAAAGAACACCTAAATGTACCAATATCATGGTGCAGAGTCAGTGTCACAAAAAATCAAACTCTGGTGCAGATTTAAGCAAAAAAAATCTTCCTGTAAAGACTGATGTTTTCCTCATGCCATTCATCCTCACTAGCCACTTTTCCCATCCTCCCATTCCACAAACCCTTCAGCTGTGTATCCACCTTGGGGCCCATTCATAATAATTTTTTTTTTCTAAACCTGGAAAAGGCTACATACTCACTGTGGAGGTCTACTGAAATATTTTCTACCAGGTAATCTTCCCAGAGTTCTCTGGATGCAAAATGTGTTTGCCATGTGTTTTGTCTTATATTGGGAACACGAAGAAAGTCTTTCTGTCTTGTCTGTCGATATATTTTGTCTTTGTCTATTGGACCGCCAGGCTGTGGCTGAGGCAGGGTTGTGTTTTGGGTTTTGTTTGGGGATGGTAGCTGGTGAGAATGTACTCTCCATCTAATACCCTAAAGGGTTCTTTAGTTTGTCCCACTGAGAAACCCTTTCATTTTATGCAACAAATTGTGTCCCCTTGCAAAAAACATTCCAATTAGAATCCTAATAGAAAGCTAAAACTGGTAACCAAGCAAAGAACACTTTAAAAATTTTTTTTTTTTTAATGTAGGTAGGTAGGTAGTTGGTTGTTGCCTCACCATGGTTTTTGAAGGATATTGGGATGAAAAATGGAAAGAAAAAAAAGAAGAAAAATATGGAAAGTCATACTGACCTTCCAAATGGGGATGGTGTGCCCACTGAACATGTAACTGGGGTTAAAAAATAAATAAATAAATAAATAAATAAAAGACCAAAAAATATTAAAGGCAAATGTTCATTTTAAGAAAGACAGTGCTGAAGCACAGGATATAGAGAGTTGGTTGGATTAAATAGGTGTAAAAAAAAATAAATAAATAAATAAAAATAAAAATAAATTTCTTTATACAATGAATTACAGTAATTCACTGAGGAAAAAACTCATACTGCCAACTGTTGCAGGTGCGTGACAGCAGCCTTTACAATATATTCTGTGCGGCTCCTAGGTGGGAACACAACAAATATGAAAACAGCACTATATCATAATGAAAACAGTGTTGCTTAGTATGTGTACAGTGTGAGTTTCTTTTAACAGGTCTTGACCATTTCTAAAAACTACAATGAAGAATGAATTTTATCTTTGCATTTTAACAGTGGGTTAGTTCAACAAAACAGACTTCATATAAAAAACCATAATGCACTTCCCTTTATTTTCACAGTATCCATTGTTACCCAGATGAGGATGGGTTCTCTTCTGAGTCTGGTTCCTCTCAAGGTTTCTTCCTCTTATCATCTTAGGGAGTTTTTCCTCACCACCGTCGCCACTGGCTTGTTCAATAGGGATACATTCACACACTTAAAATCTGTATCCTGTGTTTATATGTTTCTATAAAACTGCTTTGAGACAATCTCCATTGTTAAAAGTGCTATACAAATAAAATTTAATTGAATCTGCATGTATGTATGACACTTTTTCAAAGATCTGAGAAAATTTCATGACATATTTAAGGAGTGCTAAAATTGGTTGTTCACCACTGTGCTGGCTATCATACGTTGTTTCCAGTGCATACCAATCCCTAAATTTCATGTATTATTGCAATTAATTCCACATTTAAAGACAAATAGATGGGTCGGGTTGCAATGTTTCCACAGAAATCCATAAATATTCTGTTCATGAAAAAGTGCCATGGAAATACTGGTAGAGACCTTAATCAGAGATGTATTTTTGTAATCCATTCAATATAACTACTCAGATTTCTGCCACATGCAGTGTAAATGCAGAAGGGTGACAAATTAAAGGAAGAACCAATAGCTATGTTATGCTGTGGGAGGCATTTTGCTGGTATACTTTGGCTCCACTTATCCTCTTAGAGGGAAGTCACTGCAAATCAGTGCAAAGTTATTCTGAGTGATCACCTTTATCCTGTGATGAAACATTTCTATTTTTGTAGGAGTGGTCTATTCCAGGGTGACCCCAACCCTATCCACAGGGCACAAGCGCTCACTGAATGGTTTGAGTAAAATGAAAATGATGTAAAACTTGTGCTATGGCCTTCAAAATCATTAGATGGTGTTCTCCATCACCATCAATGAGGGAATATATTTTGAAAGAATGCTGTTCATCCCTGTAGTATAGTTCCAGAGAGTTGTATATTCTATGTTAAGGCACGTTGAAGCTGGTGGCTTGTGGTGGCCCAACACTTTACTAAGACTTTATGTTGTTGCTTCTTCCTTTCAATTGTCACATGAGTCTATATGCATAACAAATTGTTCATCTCAATATAACCTACAGTGCAGACACTGATGCGCAAACCACTGGGTTGCTTTGCTTCAGTGTTCTGTAACCACAGGGTTCAGAGGTTGCAAGCCTCATTAAATAAAGCAAGCTCAAGTAATAGTGGTTATGCTATGTTCAGCAGAGCATTGCTAAGCAGACTGTCACTTCATGTTTACTGTGTGAAATTGTCAACCAGGGTCAAGTCTATTCGTTGGGAAGGTTATGTAATCCGTGCATGACGGAGGTCTTTATGGCACTAAATGTCCTTCTCACACTAATGACTATAATCCCAACTCCATGAGATTAATTAGCGGTTGTCATAGGGACAAGAGGAATCAGTACGGTGACCTGTAACATTGTCATTGATCACAGTGGTGGAATCTGTTCATTAAGCCATAACACAGATCATTAGGAGTGAGGTGAGGACTTTGATTGTGACTTGCGAATGTGGCCGTCAAAAACAGAAGACACTAGTGTGTGAAAGACTGATTTAAGCATTATGAACATCTCAACTTTAGAAGGTTGTGACATATTCATTGGAATGATTTATCCAACCAGATATCATTAGCAAGCCTAAACAAGAAATAGTGTTATGCTGATGATGTTAATTACACTAAAAATTATTTGGCTGCTTTTGTCCTCATAGTCTAAATTTCATTAAAATACATTTAACTAACATTTTGCACAGGTGTTTTAAAGGTAACTCTATGGGATTTTTTGGTAAACAACCATCATGGCAAATGTAGTCATCCTTCATACAACAGTTGTTAATTCCTGAAACTAGAGATGGCTGTTTTGTGACAATATGGGAGTTGAGTTCATAAAATTGACTTGACAGCTGCGTCAATTTTAGCCCATTTCTGAATACGAGTAACTTTCCCTGTGTAAATACTGATGTATCTTTTGGACTTTAATTGCCAACTCTGAATACAGCCTTGTGTTATTAATAATAGACACAGTACACAAATTTATTTTATCAAATACATGTCTTCTCAATTACAGGATGCAACTAATTACATAAACCAAATAAAGTAAAACCAATAAACCTCAAATGCTTAAATGGCCAACTGCTTTACATGACTTTATTATAAGCTATGTTTTTTTATAAAGCTTGGTGCCTTTAACTACCATGCTCTATTCATACACAAACCATGTAATTTGTATGCCATCTACACACTTCAGAACAAGCCGCTTTCTCAGCCAGGCCTACACAACATTGAGATTTAAAAAACATTTTATGTACATTCTATGTACAGTGTTTCTTCATACTTGTTAAAGCAAGAATAAGTACAACATAAACAGTGGAGTATATCCAGAATGTGTTGTTCAATAAGTGAACTATATTTATTATTTAAAAAGGAAATGATTGTTTTTCAGCCTTTTTATATCTATGTCTTATTTCCCTCCTAATATACCTTAAATGAACTTAAATTACTATAAAACGCTATAGATTTACCAGTTCAATAGACTGTGCAGGCATTAACTTGTAGCTTGTAGAGTTGCTTGAAGAGTTGCATTAACTACGGAAAAAATTCAGCAAATGAATTCAACAAAACTCAATGCCTTTAGATGATATTAACAGAATGGTTGGAGGATAGCCTGATATTTGTATTACTTAGTTATTCGATTACTTATGTTTCCTATTAAAAGAGAACAGCAACAGATAAAATAAAATAGATTAATCTGGCGTACATGTAATCATGTTAATGTAATGTAATTCTCACATTTCATCAACAGCTCCATCTTTGATATAAATGAAGTAAAGCCAGCGCAAACTCTTCTAACAGAATTAGCAATGGTACATTTGCATATCTCTAAACATCTTTTAAATTAAGCTCTGTGGGATAAGCAAATGACACATTTGCATACTCCTAAACATCTTTATCAAAAAAAAAGATCAAATAAAGCACATGCATCTTGCATGCTATTTAAAGAGCTCACAGTGTAGAAACCAGCTGGGTTTTAGGCTGTTATTGTCAGTGAGGTTCCCAAGGTGCTTCACTCTTACTGATTACATGGGCCATGACGTACTTTCTGCAGATGTGAACTCAGCATGAATATCTTTGCATATTTAACTGTGCATATTCCAGTGTGACACATATTCTAATGAGTGAACCCAAAATACACTAACATGCACCTAGAGTATTTTAAAATGTATTAATTCCTGAAATATTAGATAGGAAAAAATAGATAAAGGATAGGCTGTAACAATGAACTGCATATGATAAGAGTTGACCCAGGTTGGTACAGTGGTGCAGTCAGTAGTGTTGCTGTCTCATAGCATAAGGTCTTCAGTTCGATACTGAACTCAGGTTACTGTCTGTGTGGAGTCCATGTTCTTTCAGTGTCCACGTGGATTTCCTCTGGTTCTCCCATTTCCTGCCACCTCCCAAAACATGCATAGGAGTGAATGATTGTGTGTATGGTGTCCTGTGTTGGACTGGTGTTCCATTCAGGGTGTGTCCCCACCTCACATCCAGTGTTCCCGGGATAGGGTCTGGATCCACTCCAACCCTAACCAAGATAAAGGGTTACTGAAGGTGAATGATCAGTATGTCCCAAATGAGCACAGATGTAGTGAAGGGAACTTAAATCCACACCTCGACCACATATTCTTCAACTAATTATGTTTCCACAAAATTTAGGGCTATTTCATAATTGCTGAATAACAATGTGGGCTATGACGTGACTCACATTAGCACAGGAACGTCAGTGACAAGCAAGCAACAGATTCGTCTTGCCTAATGAAAAATGTGGGAAAATAAAAGCCATAACTTATCATCCTAGCACAGTAGCTTCTGTCCTATTCATTAGGATTTTATTTTTAACTCTGCAGGGGACTGGCAGCACAAAGAGAATGTCACTGCAAATGAGCTTTATTTTTTTTTTGTCATAATGTATTCCTCATTAATTCCTTTAATGAAGGGAAATTCCAGCGAATGTTGGTGCTTAAAAGCCTGTTACAGTGGCTCCATAGTTACCATGCCCTAAATGAATTGAGAATAAATGAGATTATAAAGGAACAAGGACAACTACATACCTTGCCTTGACATACTATGTAGTCAGGGGTGACTGGTATAACTGAGTTAGGTGGAGTAATTTGAATTTTTATGAAACAGAGTGTAGCAATACCACCAATGGTGAGATTTTTATTTTTTAAATACACAGAATGTTATGAAGAAGTAAGACCAGGGCTTATTTCTTTCTAGCACAGACTGTAGATTCATTCATTCAGACTGTCAGTGGCAGTCATGTCAGGTGATTACATAGATTTAAACATCAATTTGATCTCTATTTGGATCGCTGACATGTCCATATCACATCATTATCAGTGATTGAGAAAGCATGCATGAAATATTCATGGGGTAATGAATGTGAAGGAGGTGATTTATTTACTTCATCATCCTTTTTTTCATCAAAATGTCTTTGGATGAGAAACTAAAAGATAATTTTTAAAAAAATTAAAAATCACAACTGGCACAGCCTTTAAGCACCTTTAACCATCTTTAAGTTTGTATAATAGTTTGCCCCACATCATTCTTATTATGCCATTGATGAGGCCTCGTGATAAATTCTTTGCTCAGCCCTAATAGTTTCACTGCTGAGCCCTCCAATCTAATGCCATACCCAGCCATCTCTGTGTGGAGGTTTTCTTGAGAGGCCCTAATTGGTCATAATGATACAGAAACACAGAAGATCAAGATAAAGTACATTACACCAACATTCACACAACCTGTTTCATCATTAATTGAGGCTGAAAATGGCCCAAAATAAACTTGGCTTTCTATTTTTTTTTTTTTTTTTTTTTTTTTTTAAACCTGCCTCCATGTACGTCAGCACATCAGCATGCACATATTCTGTTTGATCCAGCAAGTGCCAACTGATGGAAACCTGAGGAGATATTAGTGACGATAAATAAAATTGAACAGAGACAAGCACATTAATATTTAGCTGAGTAGGTAGCACAGATGAGTGTGCCATCTGGCGATATGAGTGCCTGGAGGTCTCAAAAGTGGGTAGTAGAATAAGAGAGCGAGATATACAGAAAGAGTGATACATGCTAGCTCCATATGCCACGATTGCTGGTACTTCCCTGTGCAGGTGGATATTAGTAAAGAAGTGTATGTTAATCTGTTTTCTTTAATGATTCTTAGTGTAATATTTAGTAGTGTATGATAGTATGATAGTTTGACACACTGCACAATTTCATGTATCTGGTAACTAGCAGATATATTTCATTAACATGGCAGCTCTTTTAATCAAAATCAGCAATTGTGAAGGTTGGGTGCAGTTAAAGAAGTTGTAAAAAGTAAAATGTGATACATTTGGACTATTTTACATCGTGTTCTCTACAGGCAAATTTGAATCTGATCAATCTGCCTTGCTGAGAACATCTGTTCCACACTGAAATTGTTATGCATTTTTTAATGTACTATCAGCAGGGAAGGTTTGTATTAATGGGCTACAGGGGCTAAACAATAAACAAATTTTACCAGTAGCTAGAATTGCCTAGCCAATTTAGGCTAATAAAATAAATACTAGTGTAGCCCAGCATTAGCAAAAGAATACAAGTTAACTTAGCTAAATGTAGCCAGTTAATGTTAAAATTAGCTAAACGTACTTCAATATGTATTTTCAAATTAGATGGAGGTAATGCCAAAGGAGGCAAAAGAGATGCCTCATTTTATACGAGTCTTTGCTTAATCCGGTATATGAAACATTTTCTCTTTTTCTCAGGTATTGCCAGGGGTGCTCATCCTCACATTCAACACTGCAATGTTGTGGTTTATCCATCTTCAAACACACAGTAGTGCTAACTACATTGTGTAGCATGAGAAGGTCACCACAAATAATAAACTGGCACAAGTCTTGATTCCTTTTCAACAATGATTAACTTGTTGCTAAACTCAAATGATTAGATACAAAACTGACCCCAATTGATTGATATATGGCATGCAGTCGTCCGTTGAATGAGAGAAGTAGATACCTTCATGGTTTGTAATGAGTACTTTGAATGTCTAAATAAAAATGTAAGAGTTAAGTTGTAAAGTAAATAAAGTAATTTGTTTTTTTGGGGGGAAATGTAATCAAGTTAGAGCAGTGTTTCCCAACCGGGGTGCCATCTGATGAGAGCAGGAGTGCCATGTAAAAATCCTTCAAACATTTCTAAAATGTGTATAAAACATTTACTACATATGATAAATATCTGATGTGTGAAATAATAACACAGACACAGAAAAAATAAGACAGACACACACACGCGCTGACCTGTCAGTAGCACAGCAACATCAGTATGCGTAACGTATGCATGTGTTTTATCTTAATAATTGGCGTGTAGTGCAAAAGAATATGGACAGATTTCTTAAAAGCAAAGCTCCAGATGCTTCTGGGCCAGAAACTTCATCCTCGTGTAGCTAAAGCCTTGTTTATACTGTCTCCGCAGCGCGAGCCTCCACTGACTGCGCGCGCACCTCCCCCAAACGGACGAGGCGTTTATTGGCGCACGAGCGGTTGTAATATTATTTTAAACGAAAGGGGGCGACTCTGAGTAATCGTCCTATAAACCAACAGGAAGTAGCTGAGAGAAGAAATTTGTCGGAACAGCCATAGTAACGCTTACAAACATGTTGTCTCCCGTGGAGGTGCTGAATGCTGAGGAGGAATTGTTGTGTTTGTTGTTGACGATGTTTGTTTTCAGTACACTTCACTAAAACCCAAAGTATGAAAAAAGAGCAAAGAATCAAATAAAACCCAGTAAACCTTGAGATTATCACTTGTCACATTAAATCAAAATAGCCTATACCTATAAATATTAGAACTTGCATAAAACTAAATTGAACAACCTCATTATTCATTTCATTAAGATTTTTATTAAACATGGACCTTTACTTTCATTATATAGACGTATTATTTATTGTAGGCTCCTTTTGTAAATGTTAGTAAATTACTGTAGACATAAGCAAAAAGTAGGTGCTTCCTGCAAATGCCATTTCTCACATTTACAAAATCAGGTGATTATGTTCACCCATCAGTGTAAATGTCGCTTTATGTACAGAGACAAAGAAATATATCACAGAATGATCACTCTGTATGTTCACCCATCAAAATGTAAATGTCTCTGTTTATAAAGACAAAAGAATGAAGTTTAATCACTGTGTCTGACGGTGTAGTGTAATGACTGTGTTTATTTGTGAAGATACTGATGAATGAAAACATGGTTCACCCTAAAAAACCTTCAGCTTTGGCTTTATTTTTTCAACATTATGTACAAAGCAAATCCAAATCATTATTTAAAAAAAAAAAAAAAAAAACCTTTCCATGAATTTTGTGCCATCTGGCGATCTCTATAGTCCCGCATGGACGGATCATAGAGATGTCTGTACAATCGGACCTTTCGGCAAGACTCGCCTCAAAGTCATTCATTTCCGGATCCGGCGCCGCGCGGCAAGTTACAAAAAATACCGTGCAAACCGTCACGCAGAATGAGGCCTCGCGCACTCAACGCGCTTGACCGCCCACGCCGCGATGACGTCATTTTTGCCGCACGCTCCCTCGCGCTATTGCGGAAGCGTCGAGTATAAACCAGGCTTAAAGCTCTCTAGCATTAGTGTTTGCATGCAATGTTTGATGTGATGTGAATAAAGTAATGACATGATGATGGTGATGATTATTATTATTATTATTATTATTATTATTATTATTATTAAATAAGACCAGATCAGTGCGGCTGAGAATCAATCAAATAAAATCTCCAGCAGAAACAAAATAAGACATTTCACAAACAATTTTTTTTTCTTGAGCAAATTTGTCACACTTATAAGGTTTGACACTTTCAGACTCCCTTGTGATCCTTTGCCTGCCTGTACTGGTAACAAATGAGAGGAAAATGTTAGTGTGAAAGCAGTGAAGAAGAAGGGAAAATAAAAATACAACAAAGACAGAGAAATCAGCAGGCAGAGAACTGGGATTTTGTACAGATAGATGTTGGAATTTGAGTAATCCCCAGCCTTATTATAAGGACTCAATTTAGATCAACTGGATGCTGCAGCCAATAATTGGGGGATATGTATTTTTCTGTGAAATTGCACTGGCCAAGCAGGGAACTCCGGTGGTAAGTAGAGATGGGCTGCACTAACAATGTACAGTCACCCAAAATGTATTTGTTACTTATTTTATTTATATATATATATATATATATATATATATATATATATATATATATATATATATATATATATAATTTCACCCACATCACTCCAATACTGCATACATTTTCTTTTGGCTTCCCTAAATCAACATTGGATTTAAACCCTGATGCTTGACTACAAAGCCAAAAATGTACTAGCCCTCACTTACCTAATTGCAATACTCAAATCCTACACCATACTCTTTGAGCCAGTTAAGCCTAGTTAAGCCTAGCATTCTGCACTGTTTTCCAAGAAGACAACAAAGCACATTTGTAAGTTGCTTTGGATAATTATAAACCAATGATCTAGCACCTTTTCTATGATGGCACATCTGGGTTTTTTGTTGTTGTTGTTGTTGTTGTTGTTGTTGTTGTTGTTGTTGTTGTTGTTGTTGTTGTTTTTAGCTTTCAGTAAATCTATTTCTGCATATTATGCCCTCTTCCTGACTCCCTATAGTTTGCTTCATGTCCTGATACTGAGTAATCAGTGGAAATGTACACATTACAGTCTGTTAATGTGCCTGGTGACCCCACCAGTGCATTAAAAAAAAAAAAAACCTTCGTCACATGCACAATGGTTGAATAAATTGCTTTATTCTACAGTTTACCTCAAAACCTTAAATCCAAATGATGCCCCAGCCAGGAGTCCTAGATGGCAAAATTGGCTGGTCTCTCTGGGTGGGAGGGATACTTATAATCTCTCCCCTATACATAATGTATAATGTAATGGTTCCATGAAAGAGGTTCATTTGAGGATTTAGCATCTTACATCAAAAAGGGAATAACGTCAGCAAGTCATTCATACTTAGTGTGCTTTTTTTAAGAAGAGGCAGAATGTCAAAAATGACTGATGACCATTCAACTGATTGCTCTTACACAATGGACATAAGGCTGCCTGAAAGCTGTGGACATGATTTGTGTCTCAACATTTTGTAGATCTTTGTGTTCAAATTCTTTCCCACACAATAACCTAGTTGTACTGTGTGTGCTAAAAAATGAACACCCTTCTAGTTAATTCCTTCTAAACACCCAATGGCACCAAGTGCTGTAGAACTACATTGCACCTCAGTTCCTTATTTTTTACCCCATCACTCCTGAAACCTGCAAAGTTCTTTGCCTGCCTTTTCTTGAAGGCATTTCCTGGTGTGCAACATGAAAAAATCATCAATGTACACAGTGATCTAGCAGAGTGAAAGCCAATTACTAACAGAATGTTTTATTTTAAAGGATATGCCTTTACGTCTGGTGCTAAGCCAAGAGATTAAAGGAGCAAAGCTTCAGCAAAGCACTATAGGATCCATCTCTGTGGGTATAAATAAAAATGCAAATGCGGATGTCTGTAGGTTCCTCAATAAAGGCATCCTCAAAGAAGGGCAGAACAGAGATTGGAAGAGAATGACAGCCTCACTCTTTTTCACAACCATGATCTAAACCACACATACATATATGCCACATTTACCTTGTATGTCACTGCAGTGCAGTCAGTCACCATACTGACACTTTCATGTCAACCTTTGTCACTTTGTCTTCATTTTGTGTATTTTTAATGGGCAGCTGGCACATCTGGAAAGGCACCATCAATGCTGAAAGGTATATACAGGTTTTGAAGCAACATATGCTTCCATCCAGATTCCATCCCATCTTCACTTCTGAGAGACTCTGCCTTTTTATATCATGTTACTGACCTGTGGCCAATTAACCTCCAGCAGTTTAATTTTAATAACACTTACTTTTCCAGCCTTTTGTTTCCTCCGTCCCAACTTTTTTGAGACGTGTTGCGACCATCAAATTCAAAATTACCTTATTTTTTCCTTAAAATGGTACATTTCCTCAGTTTATACATTTGATATGTTTTCTATGCTCTATTGTGAATAACATATGGGTTTATGAGATTTGCAAATCATTGCATTCTATTTTTATTTACATTTACATTTTATATAGCGTCCCAAATTTTTTGGAATTAGGGTTGTATTAAAATAACCCAACAAATGATTCCTCAGCTTCTCACCTGCAGGTTTTAAATTAACCTGTGTTAAACTGAGCTTCATCTGCATCAGTGAACTGTTTTATACAATAAAAGAACTCTTAACATGGACAATATATGTAGGGGCCCTCTTAATTAGCCTGAAACATGCAGCATGGTGGATAATAAGGTTCAAGAGGCCCATTTCAAGCTGTTGAGAAATCAGCAACCTCATTGAGCATTATTATGATGAATTTTTATACAAGACAGCACAGTAGGGACAAAAATACGTCACCCTGAAACAGAAAAGATTATGATATCTGTGCATGGGTTAAAATAAAGACAAAATGGGTTTTAAAACTTTTTTTAAAAAACAATAATGTGCATGGGCAGGAATCATTCAAATGCTGAATCCACCTAATCGTTAGAAACCTGGGGGCGTATTACAGAAAAATCCTAAATTTAGAATCTTATCTTATTTGTTTGGTAACCATGGCAATTTCAGTTAGGACTTCATCTAGGACAAAAGCTATTACAGAATAACATTTCCTAAGTGCATTATTTTATATTAACTACAGATAGGAAAAGGGTATTACAGAAGCATCCTAACATGACAAAAATCCTAAAAAGTGTCTTAATTTTAGGACCACCCCACTGGGTCAAAGACAAAACATGATTTATGTCCAAAGGCTGTTTATTTTACAGATAATTATTACTAGATAAGGAATAAAACTCAACAGGACATGATATTATAGGAAAATAATCAAGAATGGTGCAATAAATAACTGAGTTATAAAATTTTTTCCAATAACAGCACGTCCTGAAGTGTTTTATTCCTCTTTTTTTATTCCTCACAGCAATATACAATTTTTTATTTAACTGTTTATAGTTACATGTAATGTTATGAAAGGCCTTTGAGGCAAGTTCATTTGTGTTATCACTTAAGTTATATCAGATATAAATAGTCATTCCCTTAACAGACCTTCTTTTTGGTAAGACAAAAAAAATGCTTGTGACATTACTGAGAACCCAGAAAGTCCTGAAGGCACAGAAAATTCACTGACCATTAAGAAGCTCTGACACTAGAGACTCCTTCCATCCATCCATCCATCTTCTACCGCTTACTCCTTCTTCAGGGTCGCGGGGGAACCTGGAGCCTATCCCAGGGAGCATTGGGCACAAGGCAGGGTGCACCCTGGACAGGGTGCCAATCCATCGCAGGGCACAATCACATACACATTCACACACCCATTCATACACTACAGACACTTTAGACACGCCAATCAGCCTACCATGCATGTCTTTGGACTGGGGGAGGAAACCCGAGTACCCGGAGGAAACCCCCGCAGCATGGGGAGAACATGCAAACTCTGCACACACAGGGCCACGGTGGGAATCAAACCCCCGACCCTGGAGGTGTGAGGCGAACATCCTTCCATAAATGTTAAATAAACTTCTTTACTGAAAGGTTCACCATGTTAGCAATTATATGTTCTGCTTTTTTATTTGATTACTTTAGATCGTGTTAAGTATGTGCATTACATGAGCATTACAAGTTCATGTGAATGAGTTACTATAGAATGAGTTGCTATAAAAATGATAACATCAGAACAAGCATAAAACTTTGTATTACAGCTGCTGAGAACTGCTCTTATAGAATATGAATCAACACCAATTAGAATTGAGCATCTGACAGCACTGTAGTATAAATATTATACAATATAATTCCGCTGTTACTTCTTCTGTTGACTTTATGAAATAGTAATCGAGAACAGCATTTGGCATTAAAAAACTAACTTGTTTCATGAAAAACTAAATGAAACAACATGTTTCAAAGGTGAAGTAGGTAAGATTAGTCTTTTTGTTTCTCAAGATCAGGGGGCATATTACCGAAACATTCTATCTTAAGTCTTAAGTTAAGATCTGATAAGTTAAATTAGGATTTTTCACAAATTTGTATTATGGAAGCAAATCTTAACTTGATTTAAGATTCTTATCTTATCTTCTTATCTCTAGTTAAGAAATCTTAAATTTGATCTTTAGAACACGGAGATTGATAATCATCTCTCAGGTCTGTTACCAAGCAACCAACTACAACCAACAACTGAGAAGTAAACTTTTGATTAAAATGGAGTATGTTGAATATTAAATCACTTGCACTATGACTGGTAATGCTCTGTGTCGCATTATCTGCATTATCATATTTCATGGAAATCTGTAATTACTCCTGTAATTACTCCTCTACTCCAAAAGTCTTCCCACCATCAAACATCACAGTTCTTCGTCTTGTTTCATTAATAAATTTAACGCCATTTTCATATATGGCTATTGTTATGTGACTGTTATCATTAGCGTTCAAATAAGTATTAAGTTAGGACACCTGTTATAACGTCTGCCTCTATTAGTTATTCGTTTAAAATCTTTCAGATCTTTACAGCAATAATCCCACTAAAATATAATTTCAATATTATCTATTCTATATCTATTCCCAGGGAGGAAATAGCTAATCTTAGTAGAGCTTGGTACAGCAGTTGACTGGACCTTTAAGATGCATTCTAACAAGAATTCATGAAGATGATTTATCATACTATAACATGTCTCTTTCTAATGAACTCCAGAATATGGCCCAGATTTTCAGATTCCCCAAAGGGACAGTGATACCATAATTATAGTTCCATGTACCCCTCCATCAGCAGTGTGAGGTGACATCGAATTAATGCATGCGAGCTCTGAGATCCTGGGGCAACTGGTACCATCGGCATGCTTTGCAAATCAGGGCATCATGCTTATTTTTGGAAAGAGCTGTGATTTAGATGCTGTTCAGAGACCCTAGATCTTCCGGCATGAGGGTGGCTCCCAGTTCTGCAGGATTTCAAAAGCGTGCACATTTTTGCACATCTTCACTGTGTGATAGTGTGTGTCAATAGCAACCCTGAGGTGTGTGTGGGTGCGAGACATCTTCTCTTCTGTTGCTACCAATTAAAATATTTAATATGTTAAATCAGAAGCCCCCCCCCCCATCACCCATCCCTTCCACTCACCTGCTATGTCACTTTTATTCCTCTTGTTTCTTTCTGGACTCAAAAGTAGGTATTTATGAGAAAGCCTGGATTACAATAGCTTCTATGCAGGATGTGTCTATTCTCATTGGTCCAACATCCTGCTTTTTATTCTAGGTGTCTTTGTGTGAATCAGAGATAAGGGCACTCCAGTACATAGCTTAGAGAGTGCATGTGAGAATGAGAATAAAGAGGTACTGCAGAGTCAGCACTTAGTCGGCGTGCCTAAGAGTCGGTTTTCAGTCTGCCATCATAATCCATCGTCTGTCCATCCGAGCAGTACAATGCCGGCAAGAAAGGCTGCATCTAGGTGCTTCCTTCATCAATCAGATCATGGATAGCATGCTACAAATGAAAAGCAGAGAGAGTCGGCTTCCAGCTCGGGCCACAATGCACATAGATTGCCAAGTGGTTCAAATACTCTCTTCATGTTCTGTTGACTCGTACGGTCTTAAGAAGAGCACAGCTGCAGGGCATCAAAGAGAAATTTATACATCCAGATGAGAGGTAGGGTGAAAGAGAATGAAAGAGAGGAAGCAAGAACACAAGCAGTGCAAAAGGCTCATTACCACTTATATTGTGCCTTTAGCTTGAGGGTTTCAGAGACTATAGCAGATGAGCTATTCTTCTATACTAGCTTTGGCAGGCTACACAAACTGAAAATTGGCCATTTATTGCAAAAAGCCTTCACAAAATCACTGCTTTAGAAATCAGGGGAAAATGGAGGACAATATTTAATGGAGACATATTGCCTGTCAGGAATTCTTTCAAAAGCAGGGAGAAATCGTTATTTTGAATCAGTCCTACACTGATTGTGCCATTTTAGAAATACATAAGCTAAGAAACAGTCAGTGAGGGGCATCTGTGTCAGAGTCTATTGAGCTTAAAGATGGAGCTGAGAGTGAAAGTATATATTCACTCATCCACATATGAACAACACTCAACCGTGCAGTTAGCACATCTGTATTCAGTTAGTTGTTACCACAAAAGTAGGATAGTAGCGAGTCTGTGATTACAGTAAGGGAGCCGAAATACTATTGCTTTTTGCTATCAATACTACCTCTAACAATGCTTTTCTTCGTACATATTAGTCTTTTTCAGTTCCTTTCCAAGAAGCTATCTGATCAGAATCTTAAATGGATATGCCACAGGCGAACGAGCTCTGCTGCTATAATGCTATCAAAACAGGACACTGGGGGAAAAAAAACCCTGAGGATGTTTACACTGAATCTTTCCTTTGTATTGTATTTATGCATGCAGCTACTTATTACCTCATTTATAAGCTACTCCGAGGAAGGTCCCTCTAAACTCAGAAGCACTATATTCCACTTGTATATTTGATAAACATGTTTTTAAACTATATAATTGGATTTTGCAATTCAATTTTCAAACTATTGTAGGTGTTGTCTTGATTATGACAGTAGTCCTCTGAAGTGTAATGTTTCTTCTGCCTTCAGTTTGCTCTAAATGTGACATATAAATATGAATAAAAATATTTTTATGTCAGTAATTTGCCTGGTGAGGAGAGATGGCATTGCAATGCAATTTTTCTTAGTTCTGTAAATCAGAACAGCCTTTTTTTCTGGCAAACATTGTCTGATAAAGTTTTTATGGGAGGCTTGAAGTAATCAGGATGTGTTCTGTTTGTTTTTAATATTTTTTGGTCATGTGGATGTGCTTAATATTAGAAAGGAGGTGTTTTGCAGGTGTACATGACTAAGATATAAAGAGTATTTGAAAGCAAAGAAAGCCTGCTAGTTGTACGACTGTGTCTATGTCCAGAGTTTTACTCTGAATGGTGAAACTGTTTGAAGAAACTGCTCTTTTGTATGCATAGATCACTGTGATTGTCATGTCCAAGGTTACAGACAACGATCAGGATCCTGCCAAGAACCTTTCCCTGCTTAAAGTTTTACTACTGATCACTAATGACACTCACCTGTTTGCAGTCACATTACTTCTTTTAATTAACCCAGACTCTCAGTAGCCATGTTTCCATCCATGTATTTTATGTGAATTTTGGGATATTGCATTAAAAAAACGATGGATGGAAATACCAGATGTGAATACAATGTCCAAAATGCGCATAAAAAACGTACACGCTCAATTGAGGCAGATTTTTTTATTTGATAAGAAAACATGCGCATAAACTATGATGGAAACACATTTAATGAATAAATTCCTCGATGCGCATCAAAAAAGTCATGTGACCTTGCCTCGAATCATGTGATTGGATAATTAGCTGATGTGACTGGATAGATACAGCGCAACAGGAATGCATTTTTCTGTCGGTTGCACAGCATCTCAAATGTTGTTTTTGTCATTCTGAAATACCTGAATCTGTCATCGAAATGATTTGGTATAATTACCTCCCAGAACTGTCTCACACGATTCCGTTCCCAAGTATCAGGCATCTGCCTCCGATTGCAAGAAACATGAGTTTTGTGATAGCATTTCGTCTGTGCACCCCGAAGGGCAAGTAATTTTTTATATTGGAAAAAAGAGCCTCAGTGACTTCACCGGTTGCAACAACTTCCATTTATATTGATACTTTGCACCAGTTTCCCCGGAAGTGATGATTTTGTTCTCTTGAACACACGGGATGGAAACAGTGCTTTATTTGCATATGTTTTATGCGATATTCCAATTTTTCACATAAGATAATTTCACAACTTGGGTGGAAACATGACTAGTGTTACTTTGTCTCGCTCCAGCATTGTGTCTGCTTGAGGCTAAGCCACTCATATCTGTCTTGATTAATGTCTGACCATAGCCTGATTCACATTTATTGATTTAGCCTCGTCTGCTTTATTCTGATAGCTGGACCTTTAGCCTACCTCACATTTCTGAGCATTGCCCAGTCCTGTGGTTTGTCTGCCACCTGGTTTTAAGAAAACTAGTGAACCTGCAATTGTACTCTTCTGTCCACTTTGAGTGGTACAGCTAGGGTAAATTCAGTCATTACACAAAGCACCTAAGGGGAGTCAGTGAAAAGGGGGAAAGAATCATTTCAAGTTTTTGGTCACCCCAACCACACCCTTCAAGACACTTCAGTTTTTCAGTCTTGAAGGTACCACACAGACTTCTATCAGCTTTCTGGCTTTCAGCTATTGGTTGCATATTTGAATTTCTGTCCAATAGCAAAACTGCAGAATTTCCCAAGAGAGAAGATGAAAATTATATGTTCTTATTCACACAAACAAAAGGGAAAGTAAAACTTCACATGTTTTCATTCTCCAGGCCACAGGGACAACCAATAGTTGAGGACCGTTATGTCAGATAAACTGCCTCAGAGTGTCTTCATCTTCTTAGATTTCAGGAAGAATGAGAATGGCAGAGTGAGTGAGAGACATTAGAGGTGATAGAGAAAATGAGAAAGAGAGAGAAGTGTTGTGATGCACCACTGGGATAAACTGCTTCAAAACCACAGACAGAATGTACAGGTTACAGGATGGATGGGGGTCATAAACACACCAATCTATAGAGCCGTTAAGATGGAAGAATTAATGGCAGCAAACACTAAAGCTGGGTGTTAATGCAGATGTCTTTTCTTTTTAAGCAGTCTGTGAAAAGAAACTGCTCAGAAGATTAAAAAAGAGAGAATGGCTTGATTGCTTTGGTATGAAATGGAATAAACAGAGATTCAGAACCTATATTCTAACCAACGACATACCATCTGATTCCTTTTCCAATGTATCTAAAGGAAATGTGAAAAAGACACACCTTTATGAGCACCTGTGAGATGCACGCTCCAAAATGACTAGCTTCACACACCATTCGAGGATTGCAAACATATAGATTGCATCGCATATCCATCAGTGGTGTAAGCATGTGTGGTTTTGGGGGGAAGGGAGGGGTGAAGAAGAACCATCTCAAAAAACTCTCCTGATGAATTCTCAACAAGGACAGGAGAAATCTTGGGACAACTTTTCTCCTAAAGTCTTCACAGTATTCTGAGTTAAAGGTTGGACCTATAGCACTGGCCCTATACAACTGCACCACTCACGTGTGATTTTGCTTGGAAGTGGTTTTTGGTGGGATACACATCATGTGGCATGCAAGAGTTTAAACTGCATGGATTGATTTGAAAGAGTGTTGGCACGGATTCTCATACAGTAGGTCTGAATCACTCTGTGTGTCTGTGTGTGTGTGTGTGTGTGCGCGTGTGGGCACAGTATATCTGAATAGTGAAGAGATATAGTTGTTTGTGTTTCTCACCAAAGACTAGCTCCTGCATTCCAACCAGTCTGGCTTCAAACCAGCACTGGACCCTGTTGGTGTGGTAGCTAATGAGAAGCTTCACGCCACTTGATCAGGCAAACTGCCATCAGTCCTTTTCATTTGCAGCCTTCAGCACAGCAAACCGTAATATCCGTATGTCCATTCTTATCAGCTAACTCAAGGTTCAGCACATTTTACACCTTGGTTTAGGCAAGTGAGATCACAGAACTCGCATGCGGACCATCGGAGTGAGTTGGTCTCGGCCCACTTCCAAGCTAAATCCAGGTTATAATTTGTATCCCTCTCATATTGGCTGAACGCCAGCAAGACTAAGCTGCTATATATCCCTCCTTCTAAAAAGGATCAAAACCTTGGTGTTAGATTAGTTGATATCATTCTTGCTACACGATCCACCCATCACTCGGAGTACACTTTGACTTTCACGATGGCTTTGGACAATTATTCTCAAAGAAGGCCACTCGGGTGCTTGTTCAGTCCCTTGTCATTTCAGGAATGCTGCAACTCACTACTGGCTGGTCTTCCTGACAGGGTTCAAATGGCAAATTCTGAAATGTGCCTCATGCTCAATTCTATTCGCTTCCATACCTAAGGAAGGTAATCAAGATTCTACTATGTATTAGTGTCTAGTTGGTACTTCTCCTGGCTGCCCAAACAGTCTCAGGGTATTTTCAAATACAGACTGAAAACCCACTTCACTAAACATTTCTAAAAATAGTTTTACTAACTTCCTTATGTATTGTATGTACCAGCTCCTTTAGCTTGCTATATCTTTGGACTCAAAATTTGGAGCAGCATGAGAATTTGTTTTCATATAGATGTAATAGATATTAAGTAGACAAATCAAGCACATTGATATCAAGAAGACAAATCTACTGCAAATGAAACTGCAGGAAGGTAGATCTTAAGGAAGAGGGTTGGTGACCACTGCACTACTGTTAAGCTTGCTGATTTTCTCTCAGCTCTGCCACTATTGTTGCTTCTCAAAAGTTGAGATTGACAGAGAATGATGAATGCTTGGATGCTTTAATATGAAATTTAATTAGCTTGAGTGCTAAATGAAAGTCTGCCAATTCCAGGTTAGGTGTTGTCTTTATTAAAGATTTTATCAATAAAATGTATCCAAATCCATACTGTATAGCAGGGGTGTCCAGTCTTATCCCCAAAGGGCTGGTGTGGGTGCAGGTTTTCAGTCTAACAGAGCAGAAGCCACACCTGAGTCTACTGAAAGCCAAAATCAAATGATTAAACAGTTGGAATCAGGTGTGGCTCCTGCTTGATTGGAATGAAAATCTGCACCCACACCAGCCTTTTGCGGATAAGATTGGACACCCCTGACATATAACTTAAAAGACTTTTATTATTTATGTTAACAATGTACACTAACATTCTAAACAATTACTATGTTTACATGCACATAAAATTCTATTTAAGGTCTATATTCATGTTGCAGCCATTTATATGCGTACAGCCATCGGAATATTCCTGTATACATGGTTTTTGTAAGTATGCCCGAGTTGAAATTCCTAAATACCTAGCCTATAGTCAAGCATCTGTTAGTACCCACAATTCCTTGCAGACTGGGCATATATATCTCCTTTCGTTGGATTTTCTGATTAAGGTGTTTACGTGCAACAAATTTCCAATTAAAACAGGCATATTCCAGTGATGGGAATCAGAATTTGGAGAATCAGAATATTGTCTTAATCTGAATCGGGCAATTATGGGCAATAACACTGAATCGGTGTTTATATGATTCAATGCTAATCAGAATATTGCCAAGTTCCCATTAATATCAGAATATTGCTGTGCATATAAACATAGCCACTGACAAATCAGAAACCAATCTTGAACAAAAGAAAAAAAAAAGCATGCATTTTTTTGTCCTTCAGCATTTCTGAAGGGCACATCAGGGATTCATGCTCCAATATGACTAACCTCACATGCCACCAGAGGACTGCAGAGGTGTAGATTACCTCAGAAATCCGTCGGTGCTGTTAGCATGTGTGGTTTGGGGGAACAAAGGAGAGAATCTCAAAGCATCATCCTCATGAATTCTTCACAAGAGAGTAGAGTAGAAATCTCAAGACACATTTATTCATGCGCTATTCATAGGACCTGCCATCCAAACTGCTCCTGACCTGCAAACTACAAAACTGCACCTGGCAGAGATTTTTGCTGGAGAGAACCCTCCCTCACCTCATCATATGTCATTAAATAGTGTGAATCACATACATTTATATAAAGGAGTGTTGGCACAGATTCACATACATGTGTAATTGTATGTGTGTAGCAGTGTTAGGGAATCTACTTTGCAATTGTAACTTGTCAAGCTACAAGCTACTCATGCTTTAAAGTGCCCCTATTATGCTTTTTCAAATATTACCTTTCAAATAGTGTGTTATAGAGCTGTTTGTGAATGTAAGAAGTCTGAGAAGTTTCCAAAATCAAAGTGAATGACAAATGGGGTTATTTACTCCCAAAAGAAGGAACCAATTCTGAACAGCTGAAACGAGTAGTTAGTAATTCCAGACTTACTTCCTGTACAAACCTACATATGTTTTTAACAACAACAACAAAAAAAAACCCTACCTCTGGTCTTCAATGGCTGCTCGCAAATAACGTGTACTTTGACCCGCCCTCAAACACAGTACAATGAAAGAGTTAGGTTCATGTCTAGAAGACGTTTTCTGCTCTGCAAAAGCAAAACCACTTTGCATGGACTCCCAAAGAATGAGGATGTAAAGCATCATTGGCTAGAATTCATTTTACAACAATATCACAGCAGTTCAACTCCGACCTTCATCTGTTATCCCGTCATTTCACTGACGAATGCTTCTCAAATCCAGCTGAAGTCAACGTGGGAATTATGAAACGATTATTCATTAAAGATGGGGCCAAAAGATGGGGCCATTCTCATTTTATTTGGACCATCTTGTGCTTATCCAAATGCGTAGGGTTTTTTTAAGTCATGCTTGTGATGGTGGTTCGGGTTGATCTTCCGATACATCACTATCGGACTCGGGCTCAAATTGATAGGGTAAAACCAATGACATTATTACTGAGCTGAAATTAAACTTGGTAATGGGCATTTCCTGTAAGCGGTAGACCAATCAGAGCGGAGTAGGTTCTCTGAAAGGAGAAGATTAGGGTGAACGGATCCTTGAGCGAGTTGTTTGTGACACTGAGGAAAATGAGGTGATGCTGCAATGTAAATTATGAGAAAATTAAAGTGTTTTTTGAACTTGGATGCATGTAAACCTATTGTACGCGACCTCTAAAACAAAATTACACACTTTTAATACAGCATAATAGGGGCAATTTAAAATATCTTAGCTACAGCCAAAGTAGCATTTTGATAAAATAGCTCGCTACATTACAAGAAAAAATAGATAATTACCTAGAAGCTGTTTTTGTCAAAGCAAGGACAATTGACTATAAATAAAAATGTTGATGTTTTGTACAGGGTATGTCATAACAGTGATTTTGCTTTTCTGTTTATAAATACCACTTAGCAAGAAGCCATTAACATTACTTACCTGTAAAATGACAATCAGCAATACATCCTACAGAGATCACCCTCCTACTCGCCTCACCTCACTACTCTTGGTTCAGATTGTGTGTGGAAATATATCGCCCTAGTTAATGGACAGTAATCCATAAAACATTAAATAATTAAAAATTAATTCAAATAGCTACATTTGGACAATCGCTGCAACATTTGCTTCATATTTCATATTGGCTGATTGTAGCTATCTACTTCCCAAAACTGGTGTGTGGGCATAGATATCTACGGATTGGTGTTATAGAGAGATAAAGAAATTTTAGCAGCACTGCCACTAAGATCAAGCATCCCAAATTAGCATCTGCCGCTAACTAAATGACTGTTGCAACTCAGTGATTTCAACTCAGCTAGCATTAGCTGTGGAGCAAGCATTAGCATGGCAATTGCTGCCTGCTTAGCTCATAGTCAATCATCATCTGAAGAAGAAGCCATGTCTGTTGTGCTAGGTTTGACAGCAGGGCACAAGACATTTATTACTAAGCAGCTTCATGACAGCCAGAAAAGGTTTATTGTCATTGAGCAGATGGCTTATAGCAAACAAGTGAAGCATAGGCTGTGGTTAATGGCTAGCCTGAAGTTCATAATCTTAAAATGCTCCAGAAAATGCACTTAGAAAGCTCCTCTTCAGCTGTATGCGTGTGATAGCCTGTGGCTCATATCTTATAATTACTCATGCAATCGCCCACCATTTTATCATTACACTTTGGGGCAGATGTAATTATAACAATAATAAACACAGAGCAATTCAGTTGAGTTGTTGTCATATATTAATTCGAACAGCATTTACAAAATTACAGCAGTTAGTCTTAAACAGTGTTGGGTAAATTACTCAGAAAAAAGTAATCCACTACAGATTACTAATTACTACTTTAAAATTGTAATTTGATTACATTACTGATTACTGCATGTAAAAAGTAGTCAGATTACTAATTACTTTACTTTCACGTTACTTTCAAAAACCTATCAAACCTAAAACTCAGTTCTTTCAGTAATTTCAGCGCGCGTCAGTGTATGACATGATCAGAAAAAGTTGGATTTATCATAAAACTTGCCTCGGGTTTCTCACTGTTTGTAGGACTAGCATACCGATAAAATATAAAACTTTTCTAACTAGGCTAGTTTGGTGTCGCTAGCCAAGGAGAGACAGAGCTAAGCTATCATTGTATGGGTTTAGCTGCTACAGTGCCATGCAAAGTACATTATCTTTCCTTATGCTCTGCTCATAACATGTTAAACTGGAACTTATATAGACATTTACACACCTTGTTTTCCTGCTCAGCATCAGAGGTTGGTTTAAAAAAAAAATTGCATATATATGCATTTTTCCTCACACTGACTGTGAGCTAGTGTTTGGAAGTGTTTGACATTTGGAGCTGTCAGCCAATAAGACACGAATTTTCCACATATTTTCCTGTAAACCCTGTCTGATTGGCCTCGCCTCCATTCACTGAAGATATTAAACTACAGGCGGTCTTCTTTTATTGACATTCAGTTACGTAGTGAAAAACCACTCCAAGTGGAGAATTACTTGGGGTTAAAGCAAAAATCGTTGGGGCAAAATGTGATTTCTTTTTAAATTGCAATTTTACTTAATATTGTTTTCTTAACAATAAATTTGTAAAGCAAGTAACAATTTTATTGACATCAGTATCAAATTACATAAATTTAAAATGTAACGTGTTACATTACTGCGTTATCAGAAAAAGTCATTAGAATACAGTAACGCATTACACCCAACTCTGGTCCTAAGTGCTTGGGATTTCCCCCGTTACAAACAAAACAGTTGAAAAGTAATGAAGCCTTTTTGGGTGGTGTTCAGAGTTGTTATACATGTGCAGTGAGTATATATCAGACCTCAGGTGTCATTAGACTAAACTCTGACATCAGCTAGTAACTCAGATGTAACTGGTAATAGTAATTGACAAGTTACGTCAGATGTAACTAGCAACTGGTAAAATGAAACTTGTACATAGATGTAATTAGTAATGTAATTTAAGCACTGTTCAGAAGTTATGCACATGGGGTGGAGTTTGCCTAAAACAGAGGCACATCTCAGTTATGTGTGATTCTGACCTTGGATTACTTACATCTTCTTGCACAATATTGACTGGATTAAGTGCTATTTTAGAAGCTGTCAAATAATGATGGATTGAATCCATATTGTTCAATTAAACCAAGTGCGCAGTGATTCATGTGATAATTACAATTAGGACTATTTATCCAGCAATATATTGCCAATATACCAGACTCTTAGTTATTCCTAACTTTATAGTTTAACTTCAAAACTTGTGTGGAAGGCAGACAATGAACAAATGATGCAACATTACTCAGGATATTTCTTGTACTATTATACACCAAAAACCTTCAAAAATACACCCCTCCAGGACTTACACACAGCATACTGTATGCTATGAGACATCAGCTACCGTTCTGGTGGACACTGCAGTCATGCTTTGCTGCTCTTGCAGCGATAAAACTTTTGATCTCTAGAACTGACTTTCTCAGCCCAAGTGAAAGCTACAGATCTTCCCCGAAGGAAATGCCTTAGCCTGGCCTAGAAGACATCAAACTAGGCATGATCTGTATGCATGTGAAGGTTCACCTGTCAAATGGTGCCCACTATTTTACACTTACATTTCTTTATTTGGCAGAGAAGTTTATCCAGTGACTTACAAGTCAGGGATAATGCAATCCAAGCACATATAATAGGTTTTAAAGGAGTTGACAGCTGGAAGCAAGAAGAACTAAGAGGGCTGTGACTTGAGATGGGTTTTGGAGTATCTGTTAGGACTAAGAAGTGTAACAAACACCAGCTGCACTCAAATCATGCGATAAATGGAAAAATACCATGAGTGGGAGAAGGTGAACTTGCAACACTAATATTATTATTATTATAACATATTGCTATAGGTGCTACTGCATCAATGTTGCTCTTGCCAATATTATCTAATCTTCTAGCATGTGTTAATATTATTGCACAAGTTGTAGTTTGTTGGTTGTCGTAAGCACTCCTGTGAGCAATGTATTCAGTTAACAGACTGAATACAATGCACCAGAAACACATGGATGAAAATTTGTGCCCATATTCTGACAGTCTGATGTCTCGGATAATATATACATTAAATCAGAATCACCACAATATAGGATTCCTGTCGTATGTCAATTCACCAAACCCTGATGGTCAAGTGACCATGATGTCACGTAAAAGCCTGATCCAGGGTCAGCTCTCTCAAATAACTTTTTGATTGTTTGATTTCTAGTCATCATGATCTATTCAGGACAATTAGAAGTGAGAGTATTTTCAGGTGAAAAGGTTTGGCACTAAGAAAGCCATCCAAAGCAATGAAACCAATAAACCTTTAGGGGTTCTTATTGAAATTAAGGTTGTTTTAGGAACCAGCCATAGCAAACGTTTCCAGCAACGTTCCTGGAGGCAGCTTTAGGAATTCTACTGGTTTAGAAGCTTTAAATGACTTTTTTTTGAATGCAAAGAAAAAAACCCACAATAATACACATCAGCCAAATATCTAAGATGCATACACTAACCCTTTTGAGACAAATATTAAAACTTACAACATTTACATCTTGAACTCTTAAGAATTCTTCAGATGTGCTTCTAGGAGAACCTTCAAAGGTTCAAAGAACCCTTACCTACCTAAAGAACCTTCAAAGAACTCTTACCTATACAAAGAACCTTCAGAAAGCCCTTCAGAAACCTCTTAAATATTCTAGGAACACTTCATAAAATGTTTTTCTAAATGCTGAGTGTGCAGCTATAAGCTATGATATACTGTGAATATGATAACGTGTCCCTTACCCATAACACAACACATGGCCGATGTTAAGTATAATTACACTGTACATTTATATACAGTGTATTTTCTTAATAATTTATCAACACTCCTTAGAGAAATATTGATATTCTGTAAGGGTTTGTCTTACTTCCACTGACACCATTGTCTTTGTATGATCTGAATAACACTTATTAGTCAGCTTCAGCTAACTTATGCTTAGTGTTCATATTTCCCAGTGGCCTAGTAACACTATATTTGAGATTCTAACTTGAATGACAGTTTGTTTTTTCCATATTGAGAACACCAATTCACAAATTCAATTCAAGTTCAGTTAAAATGCACCAAAACATCACAACAACAAAGAAAAATAAAGACCACTTGATGTGTAGGAGGTAGGCTATGGAGGTGAAATAAAAATGAAACCAATCCCAAGCAACAAACTGAGCAGCAATCTGGTCCTCTGAAATGTTCCTCAACGTCAGAGTCTGAGGTCACCAAACGGCCCTGGACTCCATCCACCCATAATTAATGCATGTTTATAGTGGCATTCATATCTTGGCTTATGTGTTTATCATATCAAAGCAACACTGTTGCAACATTTACTCCTTCTAACAATGTCACAACGTTTGTTTAGTAGGAGAAGTAGCACAACCATTTGGCCCAGCAACCAAATAAACACAGCAGGAATGAAGTGCACTATTTGTTCTCCCTGCTTCATTAAACCCATGTTATTGTGGCATGGTCAAAAAAGAAATGAGTGGAAGAAAAAGAGCATGCTAGTCTCATTACCTCCCTCTAGATCAGACAAATTCATTTCCACTTTTGTAACCCCCTCAACAGCCCTTTCATACTGTGTGTGTAGGCCTGCAGCTGTAGACTGTAACTGCTTTCACACATGCAGTTGTACGTGTAAATGTTCCAGCAATTTCCCAGGAAAGGAATATGTTTGAACATATGCAGGTGTTAGGAATGTTAGGAAAACTGATCTAGCTGCAACTGTATCTGTTAAATTCCAAGGAACAAAAGCTCACACATTGGTAAATATAACCATAACATTTTGACATATTTGTCTTACAACTTGTTCATGTGAAGTTATAAGGTGGGAGATTTTAATCTTTACTTAAACACACACCAGCATGGCATTTCTGAAATTTGACATTGAAAACTAGACTTTCCATTATAGTATATCAATTATATTTATTACATTGCTACTTGTTGTAAAATAATTCCACTATATCATTTTTAAAATGTGAGAACAGCTAAATAAATCTTGAGAGGCAAAAGACACTGAAATGCTTTTCAGACTCAACGATGAATCCCAGCCATCATCTTTAGCTTACTGTCTCTTTCAGTTTCATACAAGAATGACACAAAAAACATAAAAACAACAACAGAAAAAGTGAATTTGTGATTGTCAGACTGTAACATACACCATAAAACTAGCAGTGGTAACATGGGAGCTAACAGAGTGTTACTTATCTACTGAATACATTACAATAGTGCAAAATTTTAAAATTTGTACAATTTTAATTGCAATTAAAATTCTAATAAACACCCATCTGCCACATTTATTTTAATAAATCAAACACTATATAATAATTCTAATAATTCAAATTCGAACAAGAACTTGTGCAATCTATTCATCCATTTTCTGTACCGCTTATTCTACACAGGGTCACGGTGGAGCCTGGAGCCTATCCCAGGGAACTCGGGGCACAAGGCGGGGGACACCTGGGACAAGGTGCCAACCCATCACAGGGCACAATCACACACACACAGTCACACACTACAAACAGTGTAGAGATGCCAATCAACGTATAACGCACGTCTTTGGACTGGGGGAAGAAACCAGAGTACCTGGAGGAAACAGGGAGAAAGCGCAAGCTCTGTGTACACAAGGCAGAGGCAAGATTCAATCCTCCAACCGCTAAGCCACTGTGCCCCCAACTTGTGTTTTATTCATTCTAATACACTGCACAATATGGCCAAATGTATGCAGAAACCTGACAATCACATATGCGGTTCTTCCCCAAACTGTTGTCACAAAGTTGGAAGCACAATTGTCTAGAATGTCTTTGTATGCTGTAGCATTAAGATTTCCCTTCACTGGATCTCAGAAGTCCAAACCTCTTCCAGCATGACAATGCCACTGTGCACAAAGTTAGCTCCATGAAAGCATGTCAACCCCACTGAACACTGACTGCAACCCAAGCCTTCTCCCCCAACATCAGTGACTGATCGCACTAATGCTCTTCTGGCTGAATGCTCCAAAATCAAGTGGAAAAAGAGTGGAGGCTATTAAACCAGCTAAATCTGGAATGGGATGTTCAGCTAGCACATATGGGTGTGATTGGTCATGTGTCCACAAACTTTTCTAACAGTAATTTAAATTCTAATAAAACTTTGTCCTACATTTAGTCTCATTTTAATCACCTGATATTAAATCTAGTAATAATTCCAACAAGGTCTCGTGTGCTGCGTTGACTATAATTCTAATGCTAATTCAAATTCTAATAAAGATCTTCTGCTTCATTCCAAAAGGGTCATGTGTTCAATGTGTTTATAAAACATATTCCTTATCAATAATCCATTCTTCTGCTATTCACGATTTACAAAGAAAAATTTTCTGTTAGCACCAAGTTGGAAATCAACATGTGGCCAATGCTTAGTGCAACTACAGTGTAGTTAAGTCATGCAGTCTTTTCTAAATAATATACCAACACAATGGAGAGGAAATATTGATAACAGCCCAAGGTTTTGTCTCGCTTACAATGTGTTTGTCTGTATAAAAGACTTATAAGTCAGCTTCTAGCTAGCTTAATCAGTAGCCTCAGCCATTAGGTTGCTCATGTGCAGTTATCATTTTCCCGAATTGCCAAGCAAAACAACCCTACAGGTCAAAGCAGTGTTGTGTGTACAGTGAACAGAAAAGTGATCAAAATCTCAAGCTATTATGTACAGTACAAGATATGCCATAGTGTTATGGTAGATTTTTGTCCTCCCACCACACAGTTGTAGGAACTTGATGAATCATTGAACCCCAGACTACAATATGGTTCTTTTAAGGCATTTATTCATGAAATACACACTTTTAAATTTTTCAACAAAAGCGTCCATAAAATTGTAAGAAACTCCAGCCTAGTTTTAAACTCAGACTCCTTTAAGTGTAGCCATGGAAACCATTCTTATTACATGTGCAATAAATAATCATAATACAGTTAATGAAGACACACACACACACACACAAAAAAAAAATATGGCACCACATTAAGTGCCAAAGTTTTATCCCCCAAAAGAATAAGCAAAGTTGATGAGAATGAAACATTAGTGTGATCTAAGCCTCACAGGCACCCGTAGAATGTGTGTGAGATGAGGACTGAAAGGAATAGTTCAGTGACCTGAGCACCTGATGCAAACAGAAAAGAAGAAATGGAGTTTCTAGAGCTGAAACCAGGAACCATCTGAGAGATGTATATTGCACATTTTTTTCTCCTCATAAACACAATGAAGCATCCAAGCAAAGATGAGACACTCGCAGTTGTACCTGATCAGATTACAACAGGAGTGTTGTAGCCAAAGAGCAATAACACACACATCATTTCAATGGAATTATAGTCATAAAACTACATGCAGAAAGACAGAAAGGACAGTTTTTATGCAACAAGATCATTTTTTAAGCCATCTTTTGTGATCAAATGAAAAAAACAAACAAACAAACAAACAAAAAAAAAAACCAAACACACACAAATAACTGAATGCACAAAAGGACACCAGATCTCATGACGTATCAAAAAACAGGCTACTGCAAAGAGTCAATTGTTTACAGTATAAATAAATAAGATTTGAAAAATAAACAAAGTTTGGACAGTATTTATGGCTCGTAGGAAGGTGCCACTATCAAAGTTGGTCCTGAAAATTTTGTCATTAATGCAATTAGAAAGAAGTTTTCAAAAGAACGCCAGGTTTCGAAGGTTTAGAGGTCGGTGCCTTGTTAAGACGATGGGTATAGCCATGCGTGCAACTGAAACACCTGGCAACCCACAATCACTGACCAATCGTTAGCACCTTCAATCAGCGTAACCATGGCAATATGTTCAGGATGCAGTCCTAGCAGAGAGGCTTGCTGGTGATGGGCTTTACAATGCCTCTATATGCAGAATTATCCATCCTTCAGCTATCAGGTTCTCTGTTCAATTGTTTTAAAATGCTGAGGGATTAATGATCAGCTTAATGTAAGGTGAGAACATTCAGAGGTATAAGAGGAAAAAAAAACACCTGAAACTGCTGAGCTTTTTTTTTTTTTTATCGAAAACAAAACATTTAATGGAATATCGGACAAAATCCTGACCTAACAGATCCAGTATAACCACCAATGAGGAAAGTGTCTAAGCAAAAGACCACACACACCAGTACCAAGAGAGATAAAGAGATGTCTTGGCACTGTCCAGGTCTCTAAACAGAGCCCTTAGAGTGCCGGGCATTCGAGGAGCACTCGCATAATCTTCTTACAGCCTGTCTGTCAAGTGTAGCAGTGATGTCTCAATGCAGGCCTGAATAGCTAACACTCTCTCAGATGCACTGCGGGTGTGAGATTTCCACTTTCAGATGCAATTTAAAAACAAAACAAAACCAAAAAAAAAAAAGCCATCTTGTGCCTGTACGGTCTTAACAGTTACACGTTTCTGCACTTCGGACCAACGGGCTCTGAAAGAGGCAGGTGGAGCTGTGTTGAGGAAAAGCTTAGAAGTAATGAAGCTTTGCCAGAAACTGTTTTTCTTAGGAGCGTGCAAGGGGATGGCGCAGTCGTGATATTTCTGCTTTTACTAATAAAAGAAAAAGAACATATTGTGTTTTTTTTTCCTCAGACAGCCTGAAGAAATGAGCTTGTACAAAATCCAAGAGCACCAGACACAAAATAAAGCGAGACTCTTTTTTTTTTTTTAACCATCCACTGCTCGTCCACACCGAAAGTAAGCATACGTCTTTTAACAAAGTGTATAAAACATTAGCACCATTTATCAGCTCAAAAGAACGACAGCACCACCAGCCTTCTCCACGAAGAAACTGAGACGTAAGAGGAAACGCACCCAGACCGCTTTCCGTTAATCCTGAACAGTACTCATGTAATATAAAATGAGTACATGGAATAATAATAATAATAATAATAATAATAATAATAATGCATGTGCTTGTTCCACTTTGGACTGTTCACCGTAAATTGCTGGCCTGGTTTCACGATTTCATCCAGTAAGTAATACAATTCATTAACACAGAAATGAGACAGCGTGTGGATTGCTCATGAACCAAATCAACAGGACTAGGTCAAAAAGACCTAAAAAAATAATAATAATAAGGACATGATACAACTAAGCAGAACCTGTGCTTTAGAAACAGTAAAGCATAACATTTCTTCATTACATACTGAAATCTTTCACATTATAAGACATCGATAAAAGTAAGCACATCCAAAGTGAAAGGATAAAACACATTACAGGCAAGAGATCTGACGCGAGACTGTAGTCTTTAACACAACTAGATGTGTAGTAACTTTGAGAACGAAATAAAATGAGATTTGGTCAAGCTGGTTTTGGCATTTTTACCCGTGTGAAAGTAGACACACAGAACGAGCAGCTAGAAGACCTCATATTTACCACTTCATTCCTTGTCTACCAAGTTGTTTTTTGTTTTTATTCCAAAAAAGGAGACATTTTTAATACAAATGAGATATCAAATCTCAATATCAAAACTTGATTGTTATTATTTCTTCACTGAGTAGCTTAAGAGAGAGGAAACGGTACCGATAGTACTGATAGAGCCCTTTAGACCTCGCTTATAAGCACTTCTGTTGCAAAGTCTGAAATATTATGGATTGACGTGTCTTAAAAGAGGGCTCCAGCTTTAAAAAAAAAAAAAAATTAAATAAATAGAAAATAAAAAAATGGTAAATTGATAAAACACGAATGGTGACAAACGACAATTTCCGATTATTAAATAATTTTTTTTTTTCCTTTTACGATCTCTCTGCATTTTGCCTTCCACACAGCTTGCCATACAGAATAAACATGAAGCCTGAAGGGTGTTTTTGAGCCTTTGGCACTAAACGTGAAACACAAGAGGTGAACTGTACAGATGGATATGGATTACATTCTTTCTGTAGAGGAGTGGGCTACTAAAGCTTCTGTGGAAACCTAAATGCTTATCGCTTCTGCTAAACATATAATAAAGCCTATGTATTGCATATATGGTTCTAAGACTGGATGTGGTGTGGGGGAACCTCAGGGACGGATGCTAGGTTACAGATTACGTTTCTGTGCCGCATCATGTCCATGTCCAGACACAAACCCTATAGAAATGTATCGCATAGTGTATTTAACACACTTAAAACAGTAAAAGCTTGCTTCCAAATACAAGCTACTGTTTCTTTCTTTTTAGATGCAGGCAGTTTGTTCGTTTGAAGTGTGTGTGTGATATTTTGCATGACTAATATGCCTTAAGTTAACTATCCATCATTAGACGACATTAATAACTCTGCGATGGCTAATGAATCACTTGGGAGAATGGTTTAAAAGCACTTTGTCATTTCAAAACTGCTTTCCAATTTACATCACTGCCATTATCACACATAGACACTAAACACCCCCTTTAACTACACAAGGGGAAGACCGGTTTGTGTGTTTAGTGAGATAAGGTGATGTCCCTCTGATAAAGGACACATTCTGATAAGGAATCTCACTATGCAAATATTCTTTAAGTCCCTATATATTCACACATCTGACTGTTTAAAAGAATGTTAGAGGGGGAAGAAAAACAATTAACACCAATTTTGCACCTCAAAAATAATCCAAAAACTAGAATGTGTTTGGCATTGAAGCAAAAAAAATCTGAACATGCATTGCCTTGCAGAAGTATTCACTCCCCTGGACCATCTCCACATTTTGTAGCATTATAACCTGGAACTCAAATGGACTTGATTGGGAGTATACGCCATAAATCTACACAAAATAGTCCATAATATTTGACCATAAGGGAAAAATCTATATAGTTTGCCAAATTATTTGAATATTTACAATAATGGAGCTCTGTGAGATATTCAAAGTTTGGGATTAAATTTTATTTATTTTTTTTTTTTAAACAACCAAACCCTGATTTTCCCAGAACATTGTTTTGATAGCTTCTTGGAGTTCATGATGCTGAGTGATTGATATATTCTTTAACATTCTGTATTTATAGTCAGATTTCACACATCTAATGATGTGACTAATTTAAAGGTTTCACAGAAACAGGGTTTGAATACTTATGCAAATTTTTATGTTCTTTATTTGTAAATAATTTTGGAAACTATATACATTTTTCCTACTTTAATCTGCACAAAATAACTCATAAGACTGAAGATATATAAGCCAAATTATTAACTAAAATTAATTAAATTAACTAACTGGAAGTTTCATTCCCATGTTGTTGCACTACAAAATGTGGAAACGTTTGGGTGGGGGGGTCAAGGTGTGCAGAATACTTATGCAAATCACTGTCTCTCATCTGTGTTTAGGTGGAAAACTGGTGTAAATATGGTTTCCTCGAATCATTCCTTTAAAATCCACATTTCAGAACAGTCGATCAGTCAATCTCTGTCTCGCACTCACACACTCGCTCACTCTTACATTTCACCCATCAGCTTTTTATCTCTCTTGCATTGTAACAATGTCTATGTACAATACTTGTAAATTGAACATAAATTACTACACATAATTTTGTCTATTCACAATTCCACGTTCGGTAACGCAATAAAGGGGAAAAAAACAAACAAACAAACAAACAAAATAAACAAATGCTCCGAGACGATTCACAACTAAAACGTATTAGGAACGATGTCTTTTGTCATATAGTTGTATTTTCTGTGCTCCCGAGACTGTTGAGACCTGAACGAGTGAGTGGGCAGTGAAGAAGTTTCTCCGCAGTGAGCAGTGTGACGGGACCCCCACTCAGGAGTGCACACACTGAGCAGCGGCTCTTCACCGGTCTGAGGTGCGAGCCATGGTCGTCGATATAAAAACTTCACCCCTTTGTTTGTTGTTGGTGTGTAAACAGAGCACCGGTAGCGTCTTGGGTCCGTGTCTCTCTTCTGTACAAAAGTATAAATATATGCTTTCTCTCTCTCTTTTTTTCCCGTTGTTTTTTTTTTTTCTTTCACATATCGAGGACATAGCGGATGATGAGTAGAAGGAACGCCTGCAGCTGTTTGGCTTGGCTGAATCACCAGCGTAGCATTAATTGAGTTGGTATTGGTTGTTTGCTGGCTCGTGTCGGGATTGACTCGTGGGACTGGTGTGTGTTTGGTGTGTGTGTGACGTTGATAGTCTCTGCATAAATAGTGCGCTGCGCAGTCCTGGGCCAAAACAACCGTCCTGTCCAACTACAGCAAATCCATCTTGGGTCTGTAATGCAGGAGGAGGGGTGATTTCTGGAAAGCACACACACACACAGAAGTATGATTGAAGAGAGTGGAAGGTCAATAGGGGCAGCGTCTGATGGCATTCTTCAGCTTCTTTTCTGACATTGCTCTTTAGAGGTTATACCTCCAATTACAGCTACAGTGTAGAGAAAGGGCACATGGGAAAAGGTGAATGTTTGCTCAGTGTGGGTGTTTATAATGTGCTTAGCGCTTAAGGCAGTGGATTGCAGGAGGAACGTATATATTACTCTGAAGAAGAAGATAATTCTGAATAGGAAACGTCGGGTACTCTTAAAGACAACTATCAAACGGATAATTAACCCAAAAAGCTCATTCCATCATCACATCATATGTCCTTATATGGGAAATTAACCACCAATCTTAAAGTTGCTTCACTTCCAGTAACGTCACATCCTAAAGTGTTTTATTCCTCTTACACCACAGCAGTTTGCCAATGCTGCCATTTTTTATTTACTTATTAAAGAACAGGTCATACAATTTATACATTTATAGTGACTAGAGATACCTCTTTTTCTTCTCCGATACCGATACTTTGAGTATCAGCGGCTATCGATACCCATCTGTTATTTTTTCTTTAAGAACTACTAAGCTTTAAAATTTGCTTTTAATTGAAGCATTTTTTAAAAATGCAGGAAACAAATGCAGCTAAAAACCTGACTTGTACAAAACTTCAGCTTTCACGCAAAATTCAATCATAGTGCAAATATAACAAAGTATAAATATAATAAAAATCCATTCTAAAATACAAGTTTCTCTATATGTAAACACTGACAGTAAAAAAAAATAAATAAATGTGTTGTTACAGGATTGGATCTACTTCATTGTTTTATTTTTTTCTCCGATATCCAATCCACCATTTTTTTGCTAGTACTGATACTGATCCTGGACATCAGATTGGTGCCATCTCTAGTAGTTACATTTAATGAAGTGGAAAGTCCAAAAAACAAGTTTGTTCCATTTATCAGTTGCACTGTAGTTGCTATAAAAAAGTCGTTCTCTCCTGGGCCTCTCTTTCTCTCTCTTTTGAAGTTATTATGAAAAAACGCAGCTTGTCATGGTACTGAGAAACCAGAAAGCGCAATGTATTTCCTAAAGACTCTCCCGTGGTGGAAAACATACCAACCCTTATTCCTCTCAAAAATGTTTAATAAAATGTCTTAATTATTCATAAAAGTCCTTAATAGTCCGTATAGAACGTGTCACCATGTCAAAGATAATACATTAGTCTTTCTTAAATAACAACATGGTTTTTAAATTGGGTATTATTAGATTGCGATCATTTAGAGTGTCCAGCTGTTACTATAGAAACAATAAGCTACCAGTACGAGTGAATTAAACCTGCAAATTGAATTAGAGCCAGAATAACTGTCAGAGATGCTGTTATAGAAAATAAATCCTCTAAACAACCTGGCCAATCAGATTAGAGAATTCAACAGCGATGTGTAATTAAAAAAAAAAAAGTAGAAATGATGATAATCCACTAACACTCCTGCACTCATGAACATGCTCTTTTTCATCTCAATAACGAGACAATACCTCAAGCTTAAAGTGGGACTGAAAATATTTACCTTGAATCTCCACCTCGTCACCACCACAAATTTGAGCGTATGGTCCTTGCCTAGGATTTCTTCGTTGCATAAAATGTCCAGCTGCAAACAGAACACACACGAAAGCTGGCTAGTAAGCAAAGCAGAGCGCAACAAGCACCCAGGAGCTCTGAGTGTAGCTGACTACAAATAAGCCTCGTGCCGGATCATATTATACAAGCTACACATATAACCTGAGAAGCTAGAGACTCGAGGAATGGTTGCATTACTACTGCATTAATACTGGATTCCAAAAGGAGGACACATGAGTTTCAGAATGAAAAAGAAAATCCCAGACTGATCATCATCATCAGTCAGCACACACTACTAGAAAAAAAAAAAAAGTGAAAACACATGTGAAATCAGAAATCCACAAGTAGTCTTAAAGGATTTGGGCAAACGGATTGAGTACAAAAAAAAAAAGTTCCACAGGGAATCCTCTGTAGTATTTGAATCTGGTGTTAAAACAAAAGCTTGTACAAGGCTTTTGGGTATTTATGCTCCAATATGGGAATACAGCGGAGATGAAACACATCCATTGTGTGTATGTGTGCAATACAGTTATGAGCGTGTATGACCCAGGCCGGGGAAACATCGAGGTGAGGTATAACCACAGCACCCCCTGGAGCCAGTAACCAGAAGGATGCCCTGATTTTCACCATTACAGCGGTAGACACAACTATCAATGTATCGTTTCGCTCAATGGAACGGCTGAAAACATAACAGCGATCATGAAAGCTTAGTGGCCTTTATTCACTATTGTTTCATTAACTTTCTTTGGTCCTTTGTGCGGTTGGAAAATTGTAGCACCAGCTTGTGCTATTTTGAGCGTTCATTATGATTGCCAGAGCCAGTGACTACATGCTCAGTAGAGAACAAAAGACATCTGACAGCTATATTGTGGCAAGCGAGGCTCAGACGGAGCCGGGTGGCAGAAGCCCACCCACAGACTTTTTTTTCCCCCCGACGAGGAAAACGGGTGAAGAGAGATAATGATTAGCCGTGTTCCAAAGTTGGCCGTTAAAATCATGCTGCAAAGCTCCTGACAGGCGGAGCAATGCTTGATGGAAAGCAAATGATATTACAAGAGATTCTGCCACACTGAAAATACAGCAGGAAATACTTGAAGTGGAAGCATGGCAGGGTGAACGAGCTCCGATATGCTGCACTGTGACTCAATAAGAGGGAGTGACACAGAGAGGAGACAGATCCCAAGAGATATATATACAATTTCACTGCTACAATACGGATTCAACTTAAAATCACAGAACCCCTGCTTTAAAAACATGCAGCTATGTAGAGAAGGTTGATGCTGATCAGTCTGTACAGGATTTCAGGGAGCTTTATTTGTGATGGTTGCGGCTAAAAGCGTGATTTTGCTCCATCTTTTTTTTTAAATTGCGACGCAACTTGTTGAGTTTTTTTTTGTGCTTTTTTTGGGGGAAACTACTTAAATTGGTGATATTTGCAGTGATGTGTTGGTGAATGAGACCTTTTAGCTGTAATCATGTTAGACGCTCGTGAATCAAAGAAGGCTTTGACAGCACTGTGATGATGTCACACGAAGCGTTTTGGCCCATTTCTGCAGAAAATCTGTGCTAATTTTTAAAAATTGCAAGCTCCACCGAATATCACGGCGTTTGCTTGGTTTTGGGGTGGAAATAAACTTGTGAAATAAAGTCCGCTATAAAGTGCTTCATCTGAGGGATACACCTTTCTTCTCCTGTTGGATCTGCAGTGGTAGCTTGGTGGTTAATGCTCTGGGTTACTGATCGGAAGGTCGGGGGTTCAAGTCCCAGCACTGCCAAGCTGCCACTGTTGGGCCCATGAGTTAGGCCCTTAACCCTCTCTGCTCTAGGGGTGCTGTATCATGGCTGACTCTGTGCTCTGACCCCAGCTTCCTGACATACTGGGGTATGTGAAGAAAACAATTTCACTGTGCATATGTATATGTGATCAATAAAGACTCATTAGCATTATCTTAGAAGTGTCGAGTGTTCAATAGAAGTGTTCAATATAAACAAAAGATTTTCTAATATCAGTTGATTCAAGGAAGGCAGCTGATTGGTGACAAATCCATGGCATGTAACGGTTCTGTCTGGACTGACCTCGTTGAAAGATGTCAAGTTGAGCTTCTTGGCGATGAATTTTTTAAGATGAAGAACGGTAGCCTGGGCCGAGCAGCGGATCCACTTCCGCTTGAGTCCACGGAGCTTACTGCTGTTACATTCCAGACAGATGCTCACCTGAGAGAGAGAGAGAGAGAGAGAGAGAGAGAGAGAGGGGGGTATCTTATTAAGAGAGAACAGTGACAGAAGAAAACGCAGGCTTTCAGTCATTCATCACTTTATCCAGTTTGAGGCTGCAGTGGATATGGAGCCTATACTGGGAACACTGGGAGTGAGGCAGGAATACACCCTGGATGAGATGCCTGTTCATCACATGGCACCATCTCAAAGTATGCAAAACCCCACACAGACAGTAACCTGAGCTCAAGATCGAACCAGGTTCACTGCACCAACATGACTCATGGTACGTGATTAAAAAGGAGGAAAACTGAGGGGAGAAAAGTCATGTAAGCATTCCTAGCAGCCGGTGTGTTCCTATGACCAATGAGATGTCAGGTAGCACACTCAAGCAGTGAGACTGTTCGATACTATTTTATAATACGCAACTTCCCAAACAACGCCACAAAAAAAGACCAGATGCCGTGGGAGCTCAGTCATTGTTCTGAGCCTGGCTGCAGTTTCAGCGAGTGTGTGTGTGTGTGTGTGTGTGTGTGTGTGTGTGTGTGTGTGGGTGAGTGATGGCCCAGATTTAGGCCCAGTTCAAATTGGGCTCAGTTTCTCCAACAGCCAATGCTAATGAAGAAGGATGGAGCTCCTGTGTCTAAGAAGCCCCATGGACACACAGAGCAAAGACACACAAACACACAGCTTGCCCTTCAGATGGAGGTGTGTTTAGAATCCATAAATGCAGTCAGATGTGTGTGTGTGTGTGTGTGAGACAGAGAGAGTAGTGCTGTAATCCCTGATGAAAACTGTGTGGATGAACGTAGCAGCCAGCCAAAAGAGCGAGCGCTAAAACCAACAGGCCAGAGTCAAACAGCAGGGACCCGTGTCAGTAGTGCGACACAAACTGAAATATGACTCCGTGTATATGAGCGCATGTGTGTATCATTACTGGGTCATTACCGCATAGGCGGGCGGTGGGCCAGTTATAATCGACCCAAATAGTGACACAAATGACTAATGTAGTTCGAGCTCAAGCCAATTACACCTCCAGATGAAAGCGAGAGAGACTCTGTGCACACGTCTAACTGCAGCAAGAAAAACAAAAAAGCTTCCATGGTGTCTTCTAATTACCATAGCCCAGAGTATCAAAGGCATCCGACATGTGCACTGTTGTAGCGAACCGTACTGTTGTTTACAGAGGGGGGGGGGAAAACCCAATAACAAACAGTATACAGCTCAGAGATGAGATGTAGGTTTCTTTTTCAAGAGGCTGTTCGTTTTACAGACATTTATTAACTGCATAAGTACATGACACAGTTCAACTGCTGCCTCACTGTTATCTCGTAAAGTGTTTAAAAAGAAAATGCAAATTAAAGGAGAAATGAGGTTAGAAAGTGCTGCCTTACATTTTCTGCCTTATAATTACACCATCAAATGTTTAAAAAAATACTAAAGTCAGAATAAAACTAATCTCTGTAGCATCTTCTTAAGAATATCATTCATTCATTCATTCATCTTCAGTAACTGCTTTATTCTGGTCTGGTGGATTCAGAGCCTATCCTGGTAGTACTGTGTGTGAGGCAGAAATACACCCTGAATGGGATGCTAGTTCATCACACACACACATTCACACCTAAGGGTAATTTTAGCATAACCTATTCACCTACATGCATGGTTTTGGGAGGTGGGAGGAAACCAGAGAACCTGGAGGAAACCCATGCAGACATGGGGAGAACATCCATCCATCCATCCATCCATCTTCTATGTCACTTATCTTACACAGGATCGCAGGGAGCCTGGAGCCTAGCACATGGCAGGGGACACACTGGACAGAGTGCCAACCCATCGCAGGGCACAATCACACACCCTCACGCGCCCATTCATACACTACGGACAATTTAGAAATGTCAATCATCCTACAACGCATGTCTTTGGACAGGGGGAAGAAACCGGAGTACCCAAAGGAAACCCCCAGAAGCACTTGTAAAGCTGAAAGCCACCGTGTCTGGGGAGATCATTGCATTTGTAATTTTCGGGGGGGCGGGGGCGGCTCCTTTGCTGTTTTGACCCACATACTGACCATGTGTGTGTGTGTGTGTGTATATATATATATATATATATATATATATATATATATATATATATATATATATATATATATATATATATATATAAATAACTCACATACAAGCCTGAGGTTTACCCCTAGGTTTCACTTTACAACACAAAACTGGAATCACCTCAAATACTTCATCTATAGTAATAAGACAAATATTAATATGTGTAACATGTTTTGTGGAAAACTAATCAACTTTAATCTTTTAATAAAAACAAGATTAGATCGCCATCGGCTCTTTAGCATTTGCCACACAAGTGTCGACGGCATTTCATTAGAAGCCCTTGAGATGTGCAAGAGATTTTGGCAATGCCCTGTGTTTTAGCTACATACAAATCATTCGCTGATGCTAGCCAATGTTATCCACGTTGAAATGTGACTAACATTAGATAGATGGATAGCTATATAAATAGATAGATAGATAGATAGATAAACACAGAACACACATTCACGTAAGTAAATGACATAACGAGATAAATACGGCCTTTGTATAGCTACATGCATTAATGCCACAGTACACTCTCGTACTCCTTAATTTAACACAAGTTATCAGCTTCAATAATATTTGAAGGAAGGACACAAACGAATTGGAGTTGGGCAAGTTTACAACTCTCTCCAACTATCCCAAGATCAAACAACGCAGCAGATGCATGTATGAAACAGAATGGCCCTGGTATCACTTACTGCTTGCGAGCTAAAGGGTAGCTAAATTTCAGCTAGCTAAACTGCTTATGTATGCAAGTTTCGACAACGGGACTCAGTCACTCAATGAGGACAAATGTCACGGGGAAAAAAAAAGAAAAAAAAGAAAAAAAAGAAAAGTGTTCTTGTTGCTGTACTAACTCCTACTAAATCCTCTCAACCAGGTTTTTAGTGATAGTATTCAATCCTGACCTTTTTGTACTAGAATTAGGATAAAGTAGTGGTAGCTCAGTGGTTAAGACTTTGCAAGGCCGTGAGTTTTATTCCCAGCATTGCCAAGCTGCCGCTGCTGGGCCCTTGAGCAAGGCCCTTAACTCTCGACTACTCAGTTGTATGAATGAGATAAATGTGTAAGTTGCTCTGGATAAGGGCGTTTGCCAAAATGCTGTAAATGTAAATATATGTTTTCCATGGAGACCATAGAGCGCTTGTGTAAATCAAAAGCTGTAAATGTAAATATAAATGCAAAGAGAGGAAACGTCCAACAGCGATTCAAACACAAAGTACTCCTTGTTAAGTACTTTTCTATACCATTTTGTCTGTGTGTTACACCACCCCCCTGCTCTGCGACCTTGAGCTGGCAACTCGAGCCAAATGTCACCAATGCACGCACACACACACACACACACACACACACACACACACACACACACACACACACACACACAACTAATCCTCAATCCACAGAGATAGGTGCACTTTTTCACTGCTCTCTATCCTCCAAATGCTCTCTCTCTCCCTTTGGCCGAGTCACACACTACACTAGCCAACTGTGAATTCAGCAAAACTCCAAACAAAAAAAAACACTCACTTGGCAGGCACACACACACGCACGCACATGCACATGCACATGCACACACACACACACACACAGAGAGAGAGAGAGAGTGCCAGGGTTATCACATATCTGCATATCTTTCGAATTTATGAATTTATGCAATGCAGAATGTTTAGGAGCCTGCACTCATCTATACACACACACACACACACACACACACAAAAGCCATGATAAACAGCATCTCACACTGCTGAATCCAACTATTTTTGTTAATAACAGCACTTTATTTTGCACTGCAAACTAGAAATGGCATTCAGTATCCATGGGCATCCATCCAAAGAAAAGGTGGAAAGTGCAAAAGTAAGCACACAGCCTAACAGAAATCCTGCTCTGTATTCTATACACAAGCAGTGTGAGGCCATCTCAGATGCTGCCCTTCGAGGGACAGTAAAGAGTCTGAAAATGAGACTTGCAGTCCCAATCTCCACTTCCTGCATTATTAAGCAGTGTGATAGGCTGAAGAGGGGATGGGGTGGAATACCAAATAGCCTCCTGGCAGCGTCAGTGAAGTACACAAGCTCCACAAGACCAGTTCAACAAAGCTGCAAAACGGTAAAGGAAATCCTTTTTTTTTTGTCTTTTATAGTGTTGCACACAGATACAAGTGGAACAGAAATGATAACAACAGTAATGCCTCAATGACCTGCGGGGGGAAAAATGAGTTTTGGAAAGGCCTGCTGTCACATGAAACTCCTCACCTTTGCTAGAGAATAACTCGGTCTATCTCATAGGCATGCTTCGTGAACAGAGCCTACTGCTGAACCCCAACAAAAGTAGCAACAATGGTGAAGCTTCAAGCTCTGATTTACACTGCGTACGCGTTTATGTGAAAAGACATAAAGCAGCCGAGCAGATGGGACTCCCGTTTGACGAGACTGAATGCTTTCGGACACTGTTGAACGCTCCTGTGCTGTATAATCTGTCAGAAAAATAAATCTAGGTCACATGACTACATTCCAATCCACGTTTCTATTGCTCTAAAGAGTATTCCTCCACTGTATTCCTTCATTCATCTTCAGTAACCGCCTCATCCTGCTCAGGAGCATATCCCGGATATCCCGGAGCATATCCACCTTGGATGGGAAATACACCTTGGATGGGACACCAGTCCATTACAGGGCACCATCATAGAACACACACACACATAAGGGAAATGTACTGTAGCCAATCCAGCTAGTGACAAGTTTTTGTGTTTCAGAGAACCCGGAAGAAACCCATGAAGCCACGAAATGATGTAACAAACATCAAAACTGCAGAACAGCACGGAACCTATAGTGGTTTTCAAAATGCCTCATTACTATAAGGTGACGATTGTACTATATCTAGCTCCATGTGTTATTCTTGGTAACCTTGCAATAAGCATAACCAAATGCAGCACTGGTACTTAGTTACAGTATAGCTCACCTGTACATGGAATTAACAACAACAACAACAACAACAACAATGCATGTCCTTACCTGCTCATCACTACGATGATAATCATTGTCCTCTTCTGGTTTCTCATCGCCCTCCTTTGCTGCGTCCTCGGATTTTACTTCGCCTGGTTTTAGGAACAAAAATACATCGAATTGATTATTACGTTAAACCCGATGGAAATGTATATTCATCTGCCAAAGCAAAGTATTTTATTTTACAGTAAATGAAATTGTGCACTGGCTTTTCTTTCGAGTCAGTGTAGCTTATTTCTGTTCAGTCAGCCATTAATGGATCTGCACAAGCCGTAAGTACAGCAGAGGAATAAAAGGGCCATTTTGAAGAGCTTTCGCAGCGTCTTGACAATCTGATTTTCTATGAAGAGAGTGCATGAGCTGAAACCTGTGGTGTGGGGTTCATCACTTATACACGACAAACAGGAGCATGGAAAGCTCTTACAGGCTTTTAACACCGTCTTTTTCCCATTCTCTTGATAAACATGGCTGAATTTGGAAGGATGCGACTTTTTAAAAAACATTTTTTTTTTTTTATTGTTCATGAGGATAGTTTGTTCCAGTCTAAAGCAAACCCAAGTTATTTACGGATATCTACATTGAGGTGTTTGGGGTCCTTGTGCGTGTGCATTTCCACAGCCTACAAAAGCTTTTGATAAATGTTTTAAAATCATCTATAATTCATTCCAACATATTTATGCATTCATTATTCATTGCTTGCTGCCCTGTCTTACACTAAGCCGGTGCGGTAGATGGTGGGCAAAAACAACAACTCTGACTGCAATCTCATAGTTTCTTCATTTATCACACTGGAATAGTAAGCAGCACCAGCACCGCCAGCACCAGCAGCTCCGCCACCAGCCCAAAATGCAATTATGTCAAACTTATGCACAAAACACAGGCACACCTATTTAATAAAAACATTTGCAGCTCATTCAACAAGCAAGGACAAAGTGGACGTAACCCGTCTGGAAAGAAATGTCCCTCACCTCCAACGGACTGAAATCACCAGGCCGACCAAATGAACGATTTTAACACACACGTTCACACTGAAGGAGTAAATCAATTTAGCATTTATAACAATGTTATAGAGCAGTGTAAACACCTTCGAATATAACTTTTAAACAACTTCAGAATAGAAAATTCACTGTGACAAATTTTCTCCATGGCTCTCAAGAGGAAAAGTATTTGTGCTATCGTAGGGAGATCGTGAGTTCAAATCCCGAGGATGCCACAGCCATCTGTCAGGAGACCAAGAGAGCAAAATTGGCCGTGCTCTTTGGGTGGGAGGGATAGCATGCTCTCTCTCCCCTGTTAATCAGAGCGATGCTAACCAATCATGGGCAACTGTGTATGAGCTCAAGTAAGTGGAGGATCACAGTTGCCAAGTGATGTAGCATGAGCAGTAGCAGATAGGAAAGACGTAGTGAGGAAGCACACTCCCTGGTTACTAGCTGCAGTAAGCTAGGGGAGAGTTAGCTAGAGGATGGCAATTGGCAGATGAACAAATTGAAGAAAATGGGGTAAAATATATATTTTGTTTTCTTTTTTCAGTCCACCCATAATGAAAACTGAGGGCTGTTTTCTCTTCTCATCTAAAATGCCTAAAAGATTTACGTAATGTTTATGTTTTAAAGGTGCTGTGTTGGTACCATTCACATAAAGTTTTACTGAATTTGAGATGCACCAAAACCAGAGGAAATTACTTCCTGAAGAAACTCTGAATATCCTCTCGGTCATTTCTTCTCCTGTGAGCAGAGCAAGCCAAGTGAAAGGGAGCTAAACTGAAGCTGTCAAAAGGGGGACTTACTGTAAAATTAAGACTAGTTGCTGGTGAAAGACATGGATGGAGGTTCATTCTGTGCCCGTTTCTGTCCTGGACAGAGGGTCTGTCTAAAGGACTGAATAATCTTGCATTCAGAACTTCTCTTACAGCTTCTTTCATAAGTATGGTGAAGGGATTAGGGGGAACACAAAGTCCCCTTCTAAGGACAAATTTGGAGATCGAACTAGGACAGGAGCATTTCTGGGTAAGAAAAGATGAAAGCGACTGGGCAGTATGTCTTTCACACAATCGTGGAATAAAGTGGTGCTTTTCTAATCTTGTCTCTTACTGTGATTTGCGTGCACGTAGTGGTATGTGCATGAAGTTTGTTGTGTTTTTAACTCGATTTCTTTTTTGATATACATTATAGATTTAATTTAATTCTTACATATGTTACAATGGCACTGTTTGGAGCAGTATTGCAATTTGCGGTCCAAGACGATGACGATAAACTCTTAACTCTTGAATGTTAATCACTTCAGACACCAGAGTTCTCTTAAAAGATCAACTGTCACTACAAGTTAGACACAGAACACTCGTGTGTGTATATAGAAGATACGTTAATCTACTATGAATCTATACAGTATTTGCACATATACTAGGCACATATTCAAGCCACCTGTCAAGCAGTACAGACACCATTAGAGCATCCAATCACTCGCGCTGCCATTTCACTTCCTTCAGAAACAGAGCAAAGAGCCACTCCGTGCCCCCCTCCTATCTCACACCTCCTCTCAATCAGTCAGTCTTTTCCTTCTCCGTCTCAGAGCGAGCAGGAGCACAAGCCGATGACGCAGTGCAGAGTTTAAACGAAATCTTTCTTGCGAGGCGTAGGCCTGCCAAACGTGCTGTGACAGTCAGGAATGAGAGACCAATTCCACTTCCATTTGAGCCTTAATTACCAAAGTCGGGCTTGCGCATTAGGCCAATGATTAAGGCTGCAGGCTTGGCAAGCCCCTGGGTATCCATCCGGAAAGCCATTAGCACCTACTATGGCGCAGTTGGTGCGCATTAAAAGAGCCGCACTGTAATTGGGCCAAGTGACATAACAAAACAGGGTGTGGGTGGAAGGTGATGAAATAGCAAGATGCCATGGATGCCCTTGTGTGAAGGTGGACAATAATAATACTAATGATCAGTACTGAAGCTCTCTTGTGACTTGTTTCATACCAGCTAGCAGTGTGTGTGTGTGTGTGTGTGTGTGTGTATGGGTGAAACGTACCATTGCGCTGCGAGTCCAGGTGGGCCTTCATGTTGCACAGCTCTCCTTTGATGTCCCCGGGTACCTCCATGCCCAGTTTCTGATAGAAATCTCTCTGCTTTTTCAACTCCGCTGCAGAGAAACATGTCGAGATCGACTTGAGAATGAGCCTCTCGTTGTTCCAATAGCAACATTGTGTGTGTCCTTTATCTATGGATGATGCTGTGTGGGGGATGACAAATAAATAAATAAAAACCACCAACCTTCTTGGAGTCCCGGCACCAGCTTATAGACAATGTCTTGCATTGTTCGGTCATGGCTGAGGAGGAGAAGGACAAACGCAAATGTGATGCACATGGCAACAAGCATAAGTAGAGCAATGGAGTGCACATGCATCTGTAGCATGAAAATAAACAGATCAGTAATCTATGCGTGTAATTTCAATTCAAGTATTGCAGCAGCACCATTAATCATAATTTAAACATGATCAGCAATTGGTTTCCTTAATCTATTACAAACAAAACAAATTTTAATAAATAAAGTGAGATAGATAAAGTGGAATAATTGGCTGATTTGGGATATCGGTGTTTATTGACTGGTGTATTAAACCTACAAGCTCTCGGTTCGTATGTATAAATCTGACTCTTAAATCGGATTTTTTAAAAACTATTTTCTTAAACACGTTTAGACTGAGAGTGCAGACAAATGCACTTTATTATGCACACAGAGTTTGCAGCAATTTTATATTGTGCTTATATTTATGGTTTACAAGATAATTCATTAAAGTGACAAGAGACAGGTTTTACTGAAACAAAAAAATAAACAGCATAATAATAGTTGAATGACACTGGAAGAGTAAAACAAAGAATAAAAATAAAAGTTTGACAAATAATAACAAATTCATAAACATAAACACAAGTGATTAAAATATAGAGGAAACTGACAATAGAGAAACACAGTAGTGCCTGTGCGAGTTGTTACTACAGAAACAGTAACATACAGAAAGAGTACATTAATATAACCATGTGATTTGCCTTGATGCTGGGACCAGAGTCAAAACAGCTGTTATGTAAGGAATAATTAACGACAGGCCGTTGAATTACTAGAAAATAACGCACATCCGAGGTGTAACCAATTCAACGTCCCGGAGACAATTATTCCGCTTAAACCACAGTTAGCACACCTCAAGACATTGTTCAGATGTTTTATTTCAAGACATTTGTCAGGTTTTTGTCCTTAAAATGGTCTTGTGTGTGGAACTAATTTATTATGCATCCCATCTCAAGCCTCCATTGATGATTCCGAAATGTCAATTTAGGGCTAGCAGCGGAGGCTTGAGAGAGTGAGAGAGAGAGAGAGAGAGACACACACACACACACACACACACACACACACACACACACACACACACACAGAGAGAGAGAGAGAGAGAGAGAGAGAGAGAGAGAGAGAGAGAGAGAGAGAGCGAGCGAGAGAGACACACAGAGAGAGAGAGAGAGAGAGAGAGAGAGAGAGAGAGAGAGAGCACGAGAGAGAGACACACAGAGAGAGAGAGAGAGAGCACGAGAGAGAGTGAGAGAGAGCAAGAGACACACACAGAGAAAGCAAGAGAGAGAGAGCGAGAGAGACACACAGAGATAGAGTTCACAGCTGTTTTTTTCGTTTCATGCTGATAATATAAAAATAGAACAAATAAATAAATAAATAAATAAATAAATAAATATCGATACGCCTACTTTTTCACAGGTTTTTTTTTTTTTTAATTACTGCAGAAATTACAACAAAAAAGTAAATAAATATTGATACTTGTTCAACGGCTTTTCTGTCTCATTACTCCAATCACATGTGTTCTCTTGCGCTCTCTCTTTTTCTCCTCGCTCGCCCCCTCACTCCCCACTAACTACATATCAATTGCTCAAGTCTCCGCTTCGCCTGGTGGCCGCATTACCGCCTCGGGTGCGCATTATTTTTCAATAATTCAGCAGTCCGTCATCAATTATTCCTTACATATTTCTGGAAAATCAAAATGTTCGGTCATTTAGTTGTTAAATGTGTGTGCTGTGGTGGACAGTAGGCTAACCTTTCCATTAGTTCAGTTGACTTGGCGAAGTGATATGGAACTGTAATGCATGCAATACTTTAGCTGTGCTTTTACCGAAAAATAATCGCACGCCTCAGAAGGTCTGTCAGCCAATCAGAATCGAGAATTCAACAGTGCTGATGTATACAGGTTTCCAACGCACAACGTGAATGTATTTTATCCCTAATTATTTGCTAAATAACGGTTTTAAACAGTCATGGTTTTAAAGCTGATCAGCATAATGATGGTGATTATTTTAGTCATTATTGTGTAGCTGTAGAAAACTTTTATATCAGTCTGGTTACTAAAAACTTTAATCTGCAAGACCCAGTGAAATATTCGCATTATGTGTTATGACAGCAGCTTTTTAGCCTCTGCCTGTCCCTGCATTTGTTGGTTCTCTGGAGACACAATTGCTGAGCCTGTGATGATAAAACCTAATACTGGAGCGTTCCTCTGAGACCCAGTTACCATGCCATAAGGCCTTAGGGCTCAGTGTCCCTCAGGCCTGCCGTAAGAACAGCCAGAACAATCTGGTTGCCTTTTTGACTGTATGAGCCTCTGCTGTTTGCAGATAGGAACATATCTGATCTTACATCAGCGCTGTGAGTCAGTGTACACAAGCTCTATAGCTAGGATTTTGTTACGCACGTACATGATAAACCACACACTGGTGTATAGATCGTCCCAGATCAGACATGACAGAGGAGTTTGCAGCATTATGACTGCAGCGTGAATGAATCATGTTTCTTTTACAGCCAGCTTTTCTAACTGCTTCATGTGGGCAGTAGTGAGTAATGAGCCCTTTATTTTGAGCGAGAATTCTTTCTCGAAGGCTTGTCTTGTGCAATAATGTGTACTGCTGTTTTTCATGCTTTTTTCATCTTGTTATACATTTAGGAGTCCTCATGGTCTTTTATAGAGATTTAATGGCATTTATGCACAGCATCTTAATACATGTTGAGGCATCCAGTCAAGTCAGACTCGGTGTTGTGCCGTAGTGTTGTACACTTCAAGTACACAAAATGCAGACTCATACCAAGGGCAGATCACAGCTAAGAGCTCAATGTGTCTTGGTGGCCCCCTACTGGGCAGTAACAGGCTCTGCATGAGGTATTGTGCATGTCTGGATGTGTGCACTGTGTGCACTGCGTGCACTGCAGCACACTGGGGAAACGCAAGCCCAATTAGCAAGCACTGTCATGCCCCTCAGCAGGCACAGAGCGCCCTAGGGATGAAAAGGGGTCTGGCTTTTAAAGAGACAATCAACAGACTGTGGATATATAAATATGTTTGTCTGTTCAGCTTCAGTGAGATACGGCTGATATAAAACACAAAGAGATTTGTTCGTCAGTGGCCAACAACACAGGTGGATAATACGCACAGTAAATTCTAATTAATTATGTATAGGCAGGAAGGACACTTCACTCGCAGCACTGTTACAGGCCTCAAAATATCACCACCTTTCATTTTTACACACGGTCGAGATCCCACTGGAGTACAGGTCTGGACCTGCAGTGTGTTTGGACACCATGGTGAATATTTAATGTCTTTAATATTTAAAACGCTGCGAAATAGGCTGGAATGCTGGAAATCAGCCATGTACTTTATTACAGACATAAATAGCTGTATTAGTGCTCTTAATGCTGCCATTATAATACTCTATTCCCCTCGGGGGGAAAACCTTTTAATCTTTAATGATAATCATGAAATGGACATTTGGTAGCTTTGATGCCAACCAAACCTTATTGCCCTGCAAAAATGGGGAGGAAAAAAATCAATTACACCTAATAATATTCCTACTCGAGCATGCCTATTATCAGAACGGCAATGCGTGACCACTTTCAAATCGGAATAATGGGAAGTCCTCGACAACTGTTTCACATTACATGAATTTAGCGTATTATTCATCAAGCATAAAAGAAAACATTGTGAATAGCAATAGAGAATGTCGTAGTACATAATTCAAGTCGAGTCTAGTCAGACTTCTAGCTGTCGGTAGAAATTCTGGCACTTGTGTTTACGTAATTAGTCATGATCTTTTATGAGAATTGGCTACTTGACTGACGTTGTCAGGAACGTCTCTGGGAGAGGCTTGTGATTGGTTATTTGTTTTAAAAAAAAATACGTTTCAATCAAAACCTTTTTACACAGTTACACAATCTGAACCTTTATCTTTTCTTCTGCCAAAAACCTCATTGTGTCACAAAGTTTTTTTCAGAAGCCACTGTATGGATACTGTGTGTATACAACAAACGTCAGGTTGTAGCCGTCAAGATGCTGAAGCTTGTGGCCAGAAAAGTGTACAAAAGACACCAGACACTCCCTGAGCCATCCATTTAAGCTTTTTCTATTTCTCGGCTTTCGACCCGAATAACACAACAGCGGTGCAACTGGCTTTAACCTTCACCTGTACGACCATCATGCTCTAGAGAAAAACAAGTAGCAATAAACTGCATATGCAATAAAAATATCAAACTGTACCACAAAATGAGCATCATTGCCTGGTCAGAACTCTCACTAAAGGGCCTGTGAATCATGACTTTCGCTGCCCACGCAAACATTTAGCAACGCTGGCTCTAAAAGCAGCACGATTTACAGTCATAATCCTGCAGGAGTTTTCATCATCATGTCTGAAACGTACAAACAGCGAGACAGACACAGAGTCAGACAGAGAGAAAGGGCAAACATGAGGCCAGGCGGACTACACCCACTCTTAGCTTTTTATACACATTTTATAGAGCGTCACTTTCCCTAAAGTGAGGGCAGCGAAGAGCACTGAGAATGTAGCAGAAACACAGCTGAGAACATGATGCCCTACTGTGCTGCGATGGACTGTACTCCATCAGAGTCATCTGCATGCCGCGTGTGTGTGCGTGTGTATGTGTGTGTGTGTGTGTGTGTGTGGCATCTGGTTGCTGCAGTACACACTCACCCGATATACTGCAGTGGGTGGCTCTGGTGAATGACAATCCTACACGTGGGGCACGTGTTGTTCTCTTCCAGATATTTCACTAAACAGCTCCTGCAGACTGTACACACACACACACACACACACACACTATTGTTAGATCACTGGAAAGACATAATATCCTGCATGCGAGTAAAGGAATGCAAGGTGCAAGGATGACAGAACAGCGTGCAGCTTCATATGATGTATCGACTGATTCTGTTGTTAAAAAATTTTTTTATGAAAAATGAGACATGACACATAATGATTCGTTCTTTTTCCTCCCACAGTGAAAGCCCGTCCAACACAGCCTCTGTGTGTTATATTCATGAGTGGCACAAGGGCCCCCTCTACTGTTTATTACTGCTATAAAACAAAGTTTAAAAAGCTCTCTAGACTTGGACAAATGCTCCAAAAGGACTCTCTGTGGACTTCGTAAGTCTCTCTTAACATCTGAACAGACTCCGCTGCAGTTTAATATTTAACTATACTTATTAGCCATTTTATACCGACTCCAATGTACGAAAACGTCATTCTCAGCACTGACTCTGACATGTTCGTCACGTGGTGGCGTGTGTGTGTGGTGCTGTACGGGTATATCGGCAAACGCCGTCCTTGTTAGTATTTGTAAGTGTTCAGTTGGAGACTAGTTGAGCTTTTTCATGTGCAGTGTGTGTTATTGACCAGCTGACTGCTACTAGCTGCATGTTCTTGGTTTACGTACTATTCTCAATCCGAAAGGGGTGCATCAAAAGTTGTATCAGTAGCACACACACCATCAAACCATCACCATGTTGGTAACACAGTTGTGGCAAGAATGATCCACCTCCCAAAATAAATAACACTCCAATGGTTCCACTCCACTAATGCATGGGGTAAAAAGGGGCTGGAAAATTGTGCATAGTAGCAAATGGACTACTGAGGGTCAATCCAAGTAGGTGTACCTAATAAACCGGCAGGATATGTAACAACAGAGTAAGTGAAAGAAAACCAGATACATGAAATGTAATGTTCTCGAGTATGTGTGTGTGTGTGGGTGTGTGTGTTTGTGTATACACTCACAGGTGTGCAAGCACTCGGTGACAGTGGTGGCGTCGATCAGGTACCCCTCACACAGGCGACATGTAATGTGGGCATTTATGTCCCACAGTTTGATCTTCCTTGTGAGCATCTCGGGGTTCTGAAGAACAAATGAGGTGGGGAAAAAAAGCCCCATAACAAAACAAATGATACAAATCCATTACAAAGACAAAGCTGTCCAATCGATTCGTTCCTCGTTATTTAGCAGTGGAAGAAATGTGCTTAGTAATTCTCTCAGTTTGGTCTTATTTAGAACAAAGCAACGTGTGACAGAAAGACAGATCCTGAGTCTCAGAAGTTCACCATACACCATCCTGATCATACATGCAGGTCTGAATGTAGCATAGAAGTGATTTATACTGCATTTAGATCAACACCTGAGGAGGACATCTGGTTTGTTTTTGTTAGCTTCAAATACGTCGAGTTCAACACGCACGTTACGCCTTTTAAAGCTAATATGGTTACACTAAGTCACAACTTCTCAACCTTTTGTAACTAAAGCCCCCCCAAGTCTCCCCGATCAGGTGGCATGCCCACCCCCCCCCCATATTGGATTATCTATTCTATATAAAATCTATCTATATATAACATAATCTATAATCTGTTTTGATTGATAGATAGATTTCTTTAGCTTTTGTGTTTTTGTACTTTTTGAAATTACTTTTCATAACTTGTGATTTTTCATAACTTTTATAAAACTATACAACGGACAGGTATGGAACATGAATAATATAACATGTTTCTGAACACTATAACTACTTTGAACAAGAGAACTAGGCTGTAATAATGTGGATTATTTTACATGTAAAACATGTTGCATTACATTCGTCTTGCGTTCTAAAAACATTCGCATATGAATGAAGTAAATTGGGACGAAGGGCACGTCTCGTTATCCATGACATTGTTAAATCTCCGTCTCTCGGTCACTCACTGAACAGAGCAGACACAGAGAGAGGTGTGAGTGCAGCGGGAAAGCAAGACCTCGCGCTTGCAGAACAGTACTGATGACATTTGGAAAGTTGCTAAGGATTGTTCAAAAAGTCGTTAGATTTGTCACTAGGCGTTTTTGTTTGTTTGTTTGTTTTTGCAAAAAAGAGAGTCACTAAAGGGGTCTAAAAAGTCACTAACACAGGTCTGCACTGACAGCTAGATAAAAGACAGGCTAAGCTCCGCCTCTCCCCAGCAAAAAGAAAATGCAGAGGGAGAGAGAACGCAGGGTTTTCCATTTACGCACATTCTATTTGAAAAGCAATAAAATACACCTGGTACCCAAACGATGCCCTGTCTGTGTTCATTTCTTGAAAACAACTTGCACCCTCTTTTGATCTCTGCCCCCCCCCGTTGAGAACCACTGCACTAAGTAATAAGTAATAACTAAGTAAACTTAAATGTTTAAAAGTTTCATCTCATATTCTCTTTTTGATCCTCATAATGACCAAACGACAGACATAGGGTGTGTCTCAATCATGTCCCTAGCTCCCTAGGTCGTATACACGAGTTTGTGCACTGGTAAGGACCCTGGCTCACTACACATTGGGAAAATGATGACTCAATTTCCAGTGACATGACAATATACTCGTGTTGTAAAATGTCACCACTGGCATTTATCAACAACAATGTCATATTAATTTGTTAGCTTAATCACAAGTGTTGAAGCAGGATCCTACACTAGCTAGTGGATTTTTTATAAATCGTTAAACACTTAAAAGTAGTTAGACAAAAAAAAAAACCCCGTATATTTAACGTCAAATAAAGTTAAAAACCAATAACGTTAAGTAATCATTTGAGCGTTACAACAACGATAACAAGCTCCTTACGTTTGTAGACGAATTTGGCCGAGAGTTCATCTGCCATTTTTTCAAGCTGAGAGGCTTCAGAAAACACGACGTCATTTCCAGTAAGGGAACATAGTGAGCATCGATGCTCCCTGGTTTTTGCAGTGCATTGTGGGATTTTTTTTAAGAGGCGACTGGTCCGGTGCATTGGAAGGATTTTGCGATTGAGACAGCCCTTAAAATGTCCGACTCCCTGATCACTGCCCTGCCTACTGAACTAAGGAGATGATTGAGATGCACACACAGTCAGACGAACACCCCTGACCAGAAAAGCCAACTGAAAGGCAAATCGTCACAAGGCTTCCTCTTAGTATTAGCACCAATCCATTTATTTTACATTCAATAAATAAGCTGATACAAGGTATTGAGCCAATTCTGACATCCGTACAATACCCGAGTCCATGCAAGCTTCTGATGCTAAGCTATGCCAACCATCACAGACATGACGGTGACATGGTTTACACTGAATTACATCCTCTGTTCAGTAATAAAGTGTTTAAAATTTGTTTAAAGAGTAAAAAAAAAAAAAAAAAAATACAATTTCATTTTAAAAAAAAGAAAGTCAAAGCAATTATGAACTAAACAATCACGAAAAAAATACTTACTTTTCGGGTTAATTAATTTCTTCTCCCTTTATTTCTATTCTAATATATGTTTTGCTTTCTGTTCTTCTTACTTTATGTTTTACATTTCCTTCTGCAGTTCCCATTAACTGATTATCATCTTGCTTATTTAACAGACCTACTGAATAGTGCCATTAAGGTCAGATAGTGCTAAACAAGTCTAGCTCATTGTACTATAGTGCATTAGCGTAACTGCCAGAGCGCAGCTGACATCAGTTAACCGAATGATTAAAAATTAAAAGGTAAATAAACATATGGCACCAACAACTATGCCAAGGTCAAAGTCACTGAGATGACATTTCTCCCTATTCTGATTTTACATGTGAGCATTAACTGAAGCTCTTCTATCAGTATCAGTATGTGTTTGTGCACTGCACTGCTGCCATCTGATTGGCTGATTGGATAACCGCATGAATGAGCAGGTGTACAGGTGTTCTTATTAAAATGCCATTTGAATGTATTTTTTTGGTAATCATTATTTCCCCTTTTCTAAAAACACACTTACTCTCAATTTCTCCCACACTTTATAACACATGCTTGTTCTCGACGCACATGAAGAGAGACTCCACATCTTTCTGAGCTGCTGCTCATGCTACAGCCAGAGTCACTGAACACACAGGTCGAGTACGTGATGGAAAACCGACACGTCCTAGAAATATCCTCTATAGCCTTACTTGTGACATCGATAGCACTTTCATAAACCCATCTAGTACTGTAAAAAAAAAAAAAAAAAGTTAGGCATCATCTTTGACCCCTTCCTCGCCTGTGAAGCTCATATCAACTCCGTTTCTGAAATTGCTTTCTTTCACCTGCGTCGCATCGCTCGCCTTAGTCCCTTCGTTAGCCTCAACGACGCTGAAACACTGCTTCGTGCATTTATTTCCTCACGGCTTGACTATTGCGATGCTGTCCTCATTGGTCTATCTGCTAATTCTATTGCTACTTTGCAATATATTCAAAACTCTGCGGCTAGACTTCACACACACACACACACACACACACACACACACAGCGCTCGGCTCACGTTACTCCAATCCTGTCTGAACTGCACAGGCTACCGGTTTTGTTTCGCATTAAATATAAAATAATTCTGCTCACATTTAAATTACTTCACAGTTTGGCACCTCGCTATCTTAGTGAACTGCTTCTCCCTGTCCCTCTCTCTCAGGTCCTCTGGGCTCGGACTTCTCCCTGTCCCTTGATCTCGTCTCTCAGCTGTGGGTGGCAGGTCTCCCAGTGTTGTAGCGCACTCACTCTTCACAGCATCGCATCCATCTCCGAGTTCAAATCATAATAAAAATATATCTGTTTTCTCAGTGTTATCTGTCCTAATGCGTTTTCTCAATGACTTTACTGTGTATTTCTTTCCTGTGTTTGGATGCTCATTGTTTTTACACGTTGTGTGCTTGTCCAGGGTTCTTCATTGTTTACATATCATTGTATTGCAAAGCGTCCTTGAGCTCTGGAAAGGCGCTATATAAAATGAGACATATTATAATTTACTTCCATTCACTCTGCCAGGTTATGAATAGTCCTGGATGTGGGTTTGCTAATGAGCCTTTTCGGACATTTTCGTTTCTAGCTCGATGGCACGTCCTGCATGTTGCGCTTAAACAGAGTACTGTGTTATTCAGAACATCTTGGAAAGCGTTCTGACCCAGTGGACCAGGGTGAGAGTAAATTTCCCTCTCGCTCATGCATTTAGTCTTAACAGGCGCTGCGAGGTCAGTCTGAGGTGATCCTTCCTCACTGGTGGATTTAAAAACAAAACAAAAAAACATGGTTGTGTGTGTTGGTGTAAGCTTACCCCTAATGCTGCCATGAATCTACTGCAGACAGAGAGGCAGCCAGGCCAGCATTAGCTGTGCATCATGGACCACTGCTCACACACCTACAGAACAAACACACAGAAGAACATTGAGGGAAAAACCACCTGGATGAAGGAACGTTTAGAAAGAGATGCAAAGGAGAAGAATAAGTACATTTGGTGTAACAAATATGTTCAAGAATAATTCACAGAATACGTTCAAGCGGCGTTCAAAGTCTGAGGAGGACAAGATGATAATTAAAAGCTCCAAGTACAGCTAGAGAGTCTTGAACTCTGAACAGCATCTGAATCTTCATTTCCATATCAGTGAAACATTTAAGAAGCCTTCTCAAACAATACTATCTGCACAGGACAAAGTTCATAGGGCAATTTACTCTTCAGATTTCATGTTTCTACTGAATTTTTTAGCATGTCATCACAATACTACATACTACACCAGTGCTCAACAACCCTGTTCCTGGAGATCTACAGCGCTGTGAAAAAAGTATTTGATTTCTTGTTTTTGTGTATATCTCATATACTAAATAGTTTTAGATGTTCAAACGAAATACAACATAAAAACAAGGGCAACCTGAGTAAACGGACAATGCCATTTTTATTTATTTCACCTTTCACCAATTTGAAAATTGCCCCCTTAAAATTAAAATCTGGTTGGGCCACCCTTAGCAGCGATAACTCCAACCAAACACTTACAATAACTGGAGAGCAGTCTTTCACTTACTTCTAAGACTAGGATTTACTCCTATGCTTTGGATCATTGTCTTGCTGCATAATCCAGTTGCGCTTGAGTTTCAACTTATGGACTGAAGGCCGTAAAATTCTCCTTTAGGATTTTCTGGTAGAGAGAAGAATTCATGTTTCCCCTCAATTAAAAGCCCTGAAGCAGCAACACATCCCCACACCATCACACTTCCACCACCATGCTTGACCGTAGGTATGATGTTCTTTTTGTGGAATTCATTGTTTAGTTTACGCCAGATGTAACGGGACCCCTGTCTTCCAAACAGTTCCACTTTCGACTCATCAATCCACAGAACATTCTCCCAAAAGGTTTGAGGATCTTCGAGGTGTGTTTTAGAAAAATTCAGACGATCGTTAATGTTCTTCTGGGTGAGCAGTGGTTTTCACCTCACCACTCTTCCATGCATGCCATTTTTGCCCAGTGTCTTTCTGATAGTGGAGTCATAAACAGTAGTTAAATAAAATGGATAGAAAGTCATTCCTTAATTAACGAAAATGGTTAGTGTTTGCAAATTGCTGTGTATCATGTAGAATATAACACTTTGGTATGAGCGGTTCTTGGAAAATAATCAACCTCACACTGCCCATACAATTAAATTCCTTACACAGTGGTTGGAAATAATACTAGGAGAAAATGTTGCTCACGTTATGATCATTTCTGCCCAAAAAAAGACCAAAAAAAAAAACAGCACATTTGTTATCCCATAACAAATATTTGTACTACAAATAAGGCCATGTTTCATGGATACAGATTTTGGAGGTCATACACACAATGAAGGTCAACAGAAACCTACATGTACATACAGGCAGGCATGTACTGGAACCTAAAGAGAAAAATTACATGATGTTTGTGTGTGTTTCACATCACTCACTCCTGCAGAGGAGTAGGCAGCACTGGGCTATGTGACAAAACACAGTGGCATTGCTGAAAATACTCTAGATACACACACACACACACGAATACAGCATGCTCTCTGTTTGGCTTTCAGCAGCTCATCCTAGAGTCCAGGCAAAGAGAATAAACCAGTCACCATTAGTGTTTCCATCTGCTCACCGGCCCATGAAATGACTTCCCTTAGGTTACACAGACGAGCACAATGTGACTAGGGACATGTTACTAAACTGATGGGGTACAGCCAGAGGACTTTCTCCTCCAACAACTGTTATAAAAAAAAATGTAAGTGATAAACCAGAGGACTCCCTGATGTTATTAGACTACTGCAGTACAATTAACTCAGGAAGTAAAGCTGAAAGTATGCTTCACTTTTTACACGTACGCTAGGAACAGGATACAGTACGCGTGACGCAAATTTCATCATCAGCAGAGTACGCGTGTACTGTACACACACGCCGCCACATTATTCTAACCGCGTCTACTTTATACGCACAGGTTGCACATGCGCATTTAATTCTTTTGCACTATTTAGTTCTTCCACAAGGTGGCAGTACTGACCCAGGGCTGCTGATTCTCAAGGTAGTCGAAGAAAAAACTGAATAAACGGACGAGAAGGAAACGAGTGTAGGTTAGAAAGTCCCAGCATCTGTATAATTCTAGCCTTAAAGAGTATACGGATTTGTATATGGGTGCTAATCATGGCGAGAGATTGCCCGAGCATTGTTCTTAGTGTTGTTGTGATTCTTCTTCGTTGTTGTCCTTCACACCAGAACACCTGCTTTACTGCTCTGTACTGACTCCTGTAGGCCAGGAAGGGTAGTGCAAGTTGTCATAATTTGCATGCATCGACTGCCTGTGTACGCGTACATGTCAAACGCAGTGTACTTTGAAAGGCTATGCGTACGACTGTGCGCATACACTAGAGTACACATAAAAAAACAACCTATGAGAGCTATGGAATCAGACGAGACCGAATGTGTGTGACTGGAAATCCTTTAATAACTGGAGTAAAAGAGTATGACTGTACAACTGCTTTGAGAAACCTACAAATACCTACAGAATGAACACATTAAAAATTGCTTATAGAGCTGTCACTTTAAAAACAAAGTGGGAAAGATTTTTTTTTTTTTATGCATTTAACTACCGAAAATGAATCTTTCATACTGTTTAATATTCATACAAAATACATTCCAGGTGTGTCCACAAGGGACCTGGTGCAACTGAAGGAGCATTTCTAAACTCTCAAATCAAGACATGTTGGACAGGTTTTTTTTTTTTTTTCTAGCCAGACGACCAAAAGCACTCATTTCACACGAAACTTCCTGGCCGATACTGAAACCTGACTGTTTCAGTATCGGCCTAAAACCCCACATACAGTTGCTGAAACCTCTGCGGTTCAGATTCCATAATTTTTTACTACACTTATACGAGTTTACATCACACTTCTACACATGTTTAAAGACATTTCCTCACATTCCAAGCATGGATGCACTCCGCTATATGCGAAACAACACACTATTTACACATTAAAAGCAAATCATTGATGATATTCATTCCTGAATTATGCAGTCGCATGTAGCAATGAGATCAACCTCTTAATTTAGGAATTCTGCAGTACAAGTTCCTCTCAGCTGTTTTGTGATTCGGTTTTAAGGAGAAACTCCTTCACTTAGAAGAACTCTCAATGGTGAGATATGATTTTCTTATCAATGATATTTAGCTCTATATTTCATTTTTTTTAGGCTATACCGTCTTCATCTCGCCTATTTTCTTTTTCATGCCCTTTTAACAAAGTGGACTTGTTCACCACTTAAATATTTGAATGTGGACTTTTTTGCTTTGCATACATACATACTGCGCAAATTCAAGCGGCCCTGTATACAATAAGGTACACCGTTATCTTCATCACTGATCAGTCTGTGCTAAAACAGGTCCATAGGCTTTGGCCCTGTTTGCACTAGTGTGTTTTTGTTTTAAAACGTATAACTGTTGCTACGTTTACGCCTGTCGTCTACACTACTCCGGCGTTTTCCACCCTCGAAAACGGAGCCTTTTGGAAATGCCGAAGATCCCGTTTTAGTTTGAAAACTTCGGACTCGCGTTTCGGTGTAAACAGACCAAAACGAAGACTTTTGAAAACGAAGGCGTGGCTTCGCCCACATTCACCCCCTGATTGGCTCTTCTGGATCATTGCGTGTCCTTCCCTGATTCGTCAAGCCCCTACCACATGACCGTTACGCTACCTTGATCGTATACACAACACCACGGAGACTGAACTGCAAGCTTTTCTGGCTTTGTTGTCATTCTTAGCAGAAATTGTGCAGTTAAATTCTGTATTTAATACTGCAGCTGCCTACATGTGCGAGAGGCGAGCTATGATTAGAGAAATTGGCAACAAATCTCATTTCAAGCGGCGTAAGCCCTACATGGACCGCCGGTTTGTTGTGCCTGCCGGTGACTAGCAACCAACTTCTTATTTACACTTGTATGCGCATGCCCAGTGTGCATGAATGGTCATGTGACATGCGTATTCGGTCGTGTAGTGTGGCGGAAACGCCAGTGTGGACGAGGATCTAGCACTAGTGTAAACAGGGCCTCACACTACGCACATGAATCAATCAGCACTACCTAATCATGCAGAGGAATACTCAATATCAGCTGGGGAAAAATAAATAATGCCGTTGCAAAGCGGCTTGCTAATATTCTCTGAGGCTTTATTGATGCCTCAGGTAAGATATTTTAGCCGAATACCACAATGTAGCGCATTGAAATCCTGACCAGCTAGCGTTCTGTCTGTCCAGATGATCTAGTCGCAGGGAAATTGAGGCTCGTCTCATTCACAAGTTGAGAACAACTAGTATGTGACCCAGGTTCCTTAAAACATTGGCAGTCATGTACAAGGCAACAAACATGGACGTACTTCTGTCAACACCAGAAGACTCTCATTAGCAACGTGTGAAATTAGGCAGTGTGCTTAGAAAGCACTGTACGCAGTGGAAACCCTGCCGAGTTTGACAGCGTGCTCATCTGCTGAGTGCACTATAAAGCGGCCTTTTGTAAGATCATATTACAGTATGGATTCGGATCCTCTCAGCTATAATATTCATTCCTCATCCGTCCTGACAGATCAATTCCAGCTCCATCAGATTACTAGTTTTCAGGGCTGCTGGGAAAAAGACGTTTGTTTGTTTTTTAATTCACTAAATATGACAACAATAGCAGAACATAACTTTATTCAACTCCTGAACTTCTGCAGTTCCTCAACCTCAGCTACATCCCGAGAGTTCATAATCAGTCTCAAGCAGACACCCAGTGGAGTTTTCTGGCCAGTAATGAGACTGAGTAAGCTAGAGAACTATTAACATCTTTCCCAAATCAGGAAATAGATTAGCTGATTACAATCGACAGCAATATCCACGTAATAACGTGTTAACAGATTTACTCCAGTTCTTGGGTTTGTTACACTCCAGAAATTTCAGAGAAATTTGCATGATATCAGAATTTACTACGAAGTGAGTCAAAATGGGGTTCTATAAGCCACATTTGATTATACAGTTGTGGTCATAAGCTTAAATACGGCTTGCAGAATGTGTAAAATGTTCATTTTTTTGACAAAATAACAGATCATAAAAATTGCATTGTTTTTTATTTAGTTCTTCCCTGAATAAGCTATTTCACATAACAGATGTTTACATATAGTTCACAAGACACAATAATAACTGAATTCACACAAACGAACCAGTTCAAATGTTTACATATACTTGATTATTAATACTGTGTGCTGTTATCTGGATGATCAATGATGTTTTTATGTTTTGTGATAGTTCTTCATGAGTCCCTTGTTTGTCCTGAGCAGTTAAACTGTCCACATTATTTGCTTTTCCAGCATCTTCTGCATATTTGAACCCTTTCCAACACTCACTATATGATGCTGAGATCCATCTTTTCACACTGAGGACGACCGAGGGACTCGTACATGACTATTACAAAAGGTGCAAACATTCACTGATGCTCAACAAGGTAACACGTTACATTAAGAGCCAGGGGGGTGTAAACTTTTGAACAGGATTGATTTGTTGTCATTATTTTGTTTAAAGATCTTATTTTTAAAAAAGATCTTATTTAGTACTGCCTTTCAGAAGCTACATAAGAAGCTACATGTGTTTTCCCAGAAGACAAAATAATCACAACTGAAACTTGTGTGTTAACTGTAAGTCTGTATGAGTTTTCAGGAAGATTTTCATTTGATAAACAATGGAAAACAATAAAAAATAAATAAATCAGAGATGTGCTGTGCACAGCACACAGATCAGCATTTTTATAAATGAAAGCATATTTCTTGTGTGTGTGTGTTTTTTTCTGAATGTTTAGGACAGACAACTGGAGCAAACCACTAACAATAGACACACACACACACACACAGACAAAATACTCCGCTTCCTATCAGCATCTGTATTTCTACCTGCTTACAAAACATTATCTGTTCATTCCAAATATTTGTCACATCTCTAAATTTGACATCAGTTATAACTTTGCCACTTCCTTCTTCAGATGAAATAACTCTCTTTCTTTAGACTCTCTTCAAAGAATATATCGTTCTTGTTGATTTTGCCTTGTGTCATTTGTAATGTTGTCCTACTGCAGTATAAACCCACATTTCACTTCAGAACTTTTGTTTGTTAGTTGTTTTTTTTTTTGTTTCTGGATACATTTTAAAAATAGCGCTATTTTCCTTTTCCCATTTAAAAACCATGAGCTATGCAACCTTTTCCCATTTACCCATATTTACTTCATAGAAACATTCATTCAGCCTTGCACACTGTTTTGATTTCCAGAAGTATGGCTCAGACCGGTTCAGAAATATCACATCACAAAGCCAAACAAATGATGAATCAATCACAACTATTTCTATTATGCTCCACATTATAAAGTAGCCAAACAAACTTCAGTGAACTTCTAAGTCTGATTGGATCTCTTTAAATGGACTAGATACTTCCCTTGCACAAACAGGCTGTCATAGACACTAAAACTGTAAACACACTGACAAGGAAACACACACACACACACCATGTTGACAGAAATAGCAGGCATGCATTTGCATGTTTTAAAGAAACGCACGGAGGTCGACCTCACATGAACCCTGGCTCGTGTTCCAGAGGTGAGGATGATCTGTGCAGGGGGCATGCATGGCCACGCTCTCTTAACCAGCGCTTACCGCCTTGCACGCAGATTCTCACACACTGGCTCTCACAAAGGACCCAGTGTTGTCCAGCAGTGCTGTTGGACAAGTAGACACTGGCACTGGTACACACACACACACACACACACACACACACACACACACACACACACACACACACACACACACACACACACACACACACACACACACACACACACACACACACACACTTCTAACCATGAATGAGGGCTCTGGGTTCAGCTGGCCTAACAGAAACAAACTGCTCTGCTTTTGACGTGCTGAGTTCAATATGTAAAGGACCCCAAATGAGCAGTTAATGTTTCCTAGAAAAGCACTGGGTCAAAATCAAAATCTAAAGGATGGTTTACAGCTTTTAAAGCAAGCAGTCTCGGTGTGTGACCGCATACAGAGCGTTAACTGCAGACATGCGACGCATTAACTGCAGTGAATAAAATGTTATGTACCAAAAGTAAATTCTTTTTATTACGCTGTTTAACACTTTACAGTGAGGTTCCTTTAACCAACATTGTTTACTGCATTAGTTAACATGAACAAATCATGAACCTTACGTAACGTTAAAGTAACGCATTAAGTGACATTTGTTTAAATGTGACATTTGTTTAAAAATGAGCTGTATTTAAATGACAACATTCATTTTACTCACTGATGGGATGACCACTGGTTAAGGAAGGCATTCGTTATTTGGTTGATTATATTTATTAAATGACTTTGTTGGTGTATTTAATGCCATGTTAAAGTGTACCTATTATGGTTTTGAAACATGCCTAATTGTGTTTTAAAGGTCTCATACAATAGATTTACATGCATCAAAGGTCAAAAAACACTTTAATGTGCTCATAATTTAAACATTGAAGCATTCAAATATAAGCATTTTCCCCCCTAGAGTCACAAACGACTCGTTAAATGATCCGTTCTAAAGGATTCATTCTAAGTTCTAAGTCCTCCTTTCAGAGAGCATACGCTGCTCTGATTGGTCAGATGTTCCAGTCCGTTATGATTGGTCTACCGCTGTCAGTGTGTTTCAAAAAGGAAACGCCCACTACTCTAACAAGTTTCAGCTCCATCTGTTCGCAAGCAGCCGATGAAGACCAGAGGCGGGGCTTTATGCTACAAACCTACGCAAGTTAGTACAGGAAGTAAAATCTGGCATTACTAACAACTCGTTTCAGCTGTTCAGAAATGGTTGCTTCTTTTAGGAGTCAATAACGTTTTGATAACTTTGGTGACTTTTTACATTCACAAACAGCTCTATAACACATTACATGAAAGGTAATATTAGAAAAACTATAATAGGTGCACTTTAAATAATGCAGTAAAAAAGGTCAGTTAAAGGAACCATGATGTAAATTGTTGGCTTTATGTTTTTATCACATCACAAAACAGAGTTTTCACTGCTGATTATTTTCAAAGCAAGTAGCATAAAATGTTAATGAAACACAGTCCAACATCATGTTCAAATATGCATGGACCAGTTTAGGCGGTGCATCACAGTGAAAATGAGGCAGGTGACACAGATTAGGCAATGCGGCAGAGCCACAAAGGAAATGGTGTTCTTTTTAACCACCGTTTCTAAATCACAACTCAACTGAAATTACTACAATTACAATGACAAAGTATTATTGTGTAATATATTATTCTCATTAAATATTCAGAAATTAGTCTTTGGTCAAAAACATAGGGTATCTTTTAGTGATGAAACGGTTACGATGATCCCTATAAATCTATTAAAAACTCAGTAAAGTCATTTTGGATTTGAACAATAACTGACGTCTCTTTTTTTCGCCCGCCCTCTTCACTATCTTGAACCTTCTTGTAATTATAATGCTTTGCAATCGGTTTTGAGTCCACTAGGCCAAACAGTCATTGAGGTTAAGAGATTTATAGGGATACAAATATCTGTATAAAAAGTACTGAACATTTACTCTCAAAAACAAGCCTCGTGTTATATAAATAACAATATTCGGAGTGTTTTGCAGTTGGTTTCATGTCTCTAGGTCAAACGGTCATTGAGTTTAATGGCATTAAAAAAAAAATTACAAAACATTTACTCTAATATATTTATTTGAAAACATATCGAATGTGAATTCCACAAACAGAACCTCGTGTCATGAAAGGGATATTTTTAACAACCTTTCATATACGTTGTGACGTCATAATATCAAATGGTTAAATTGTCTGAATTGATTTATAGGGCTAATAAAATTGACATGAAATTATATTATATTATATAATTCAGCTTTGTGCTAGACAAAGAAAACCTATTCATGCATTTCCATGTTGGTTTGGCTTGAAAATGTTATAGGCACAGAGAGTTTAATGGGTATTGTCGAACGAATGTCAAATATTAAACTAACATTACCCCTAATTCTTCTAACTTCTACCCCTACTTTTACTCCTCCCCTTGGATAGCGACACCAAACTAGCCTAGTTAGAAAAGTTTCATATATTATCGGTCTGGTAATTCTACAAACAGTGAAGCAAGTTTTATGATCGATCCAACTTTTTCCTGATCAAACATACTGTACAACTAAGTTACCTCAGCTTCCATAAAACAAAACCTGCATGACGAAAAAATGTATAAAAGAAGAAAAAGGAAAAAAAAACACACGAAGAAGAATCTGGGCTCAGCCCCGGATGATTCAGCGAACACCCATGACCAGAAACATGGACGGCTGCAAACTGTAGAGGAATAAATCTGTCAATAAGCTGGTCAATGTCTCAGCTTTAAAACACTACAATTTATCATGAAATTAATTAAGAACGTTTGGAATGCTGAAAATACACAAAGCTGCACGTTAACAAGCCGCAGGTTTTATTGTGGGAGTATTTCAGACCTCTCACAGGTTCCAGCTAATCTCGCTCTTAGTGTGTGGACAAAACTGGGGTATTGGCATGATGATAAACAATTACGTATTTCAAGTAAATAAATGAACGGCAGATTTAATTTTGCAATATGTAGAAATATACAGTAGTATTCCTGTATCTGCGGGGGAAAGGTTCCAAGCCCCCCCTCCCCCCAGTGGATGCCTGAAACTGTGGATAATAGCAAACACTATATACACTACATAACTATAACAAAACGTTATTTATAAATAAGGCGTAAGAAGACATTAAAGGGATAGTTCACCAAAAAATTTAAAGTCCGTCATCACTTCCTCACCCTCGTGTCTTCCAAACTCATAATACTTTTGTTCATCTTCGGATCACAAATGAAGACATTTTTAATGAATCCTGGGAGATTTCTGGCCCTCCATTTACAGTCCAAGTAACCAAAACTAGCACCAAAAAGATCATGTTACTCAGAGCAGCACGCAATTTAACTGATTAGGTTTACATGGACAGCAATAATATAATTATTGACCTGATTCTGAATAAGACAATATTGTGAATAAGGTGTTTATATGAGTTACTTTTAGGATATTCCTTTCATGTTCTTGTTTTACATGTTATAGAACATAGATCAATTAATGTCACACGTCATTACGTCCCCACGCCACGCCGTCCGACGTTCCCTCCAGAATTTCACGCATCAACATACATTTCGTCTTCGTTATGGTACTGTATACAGTTCTGGGTGTTTAATTTTTAATTTTACGAAAGCTTCAAGTGCAGTTAATTATTAATCATGCTATACGTGCAAATAGACAACTGCTTGAAGCCATGGGCTGTGTCTCCCAAACCACAGACTTACCTACTATATAGTAGCTGAAAAACATATATAGGTTTCGGACGCAGCCGTGCTCTCTTGTTTACGGTTAAATGGTTGAGCACTGCCGTGTGTGTACGTGTCCTGTCGCAAAATGTGGTGAAAACTCCCACATGACGTTAAGTGTGATTAAGGTGTTTACATGTCTATAACGCACTTCGCTAATACGACTAAAACAGGAATACTCCACGTCTTAATTTGATTTGTGTTTACTTCGAGTATGACTTTACTCGGATTAAGGTCATCAATAATCACTTTTTTCCATGGTAGTTTAATAATCAGAGTATCGTCTTAATCGGGTTAATATCGGATTATTTAAGTTTAAATGCGAGTTTAAAATGATGGAAGCGGTTGCATTATGAATGTAGTAGCATAGTTTAAGTCCAGTGTATCACTGCAAGAAAACATTCTCGTTTTTGCTTACTTAATGGTTAGCATACATTAAGATTACATTAAGAATACATTCTGGAGTCCTTATTAAACATTTAATGCTTTAACTTTTATTGGGGTAAAATAAATGGAAAGACATGATGGGGTTTACTAATTTTATACATCAGAGGCTTTTTGATGACCTTTATATATATATATATATATATATATATATATATATATATATATATATATATATATATATATATATATATATATATATATATGAATGAAATTTATGTGTTAGAAAATAATAGCTATGTGACCAGCACTGTTTATGTCTTTAATATTAGTCATATAAACTACGTTGTTTTTTATTTTTTGTATGCATTAAAAGAATGTGTCATGATGGATTTAAATCCCTAAATCTTTTCAGCACAGCAATAAAATACAAAATCAGGGACACCAGTAAAGAAAAGAAAACATGTCAAAACAGAGAGCAATAGACAGAGGAAGTAAAGTTTCATCATCACTTAGATTTCCTCACAGCACTCGTGGCTATTTCCCAAACTGCACTCCAGAGCTTCACAGCTGAGAGACTCTGACAAATTGCTAGCGGTCTTCAGACATCCTACTGCTGAGCTGAGAGCATGAAGGGCGCAATAGCAAAGAAATGTGAGTGGACCTACAAGTGATTATTCATCATGGCAGTGATTATATCAGCTAAAGATGCTAATGCTCTCACTGACAACAATGGTAGTTGTTTGTTTACTAAGCAGTGTGAATGTGCAATCAGCATGTGATGGGGACCTGGTTCACACTGTACTCTGCTACAGTAATTTATCCATCAAACAGACCTAGACAACAGAACGTTGACAGTTAAGTGTCATAATTACAGCGCTTTTCCTCCAGACAGCGTGGCTCGGCTTAGCAAATGAACCATGAGCCCACATGTCACAGCTATTTCTACTAAAAATCAGGAAGTACCACATACAAGTTCCCCTGGTTGCCGTTTTTACCCGAGGAGCATGTAGGAAAAAAACAGAACATACAGGTGGATCTAGAAATAGTCCATCCATTCACGCTCATTCATCACAGAATCTTCTTCAGTAATGTCTCTGGAAGAAAATACATTAGCAATGAGGTGACTAGGGATGCCTCGATACTGATACTGGTATCAGGTATCAGTCTGATACCATGCTCATTTACTAAAAATGGAAAAAGGGTACTCGTGAATGTGACACAGTGAAGTAAAAGCATCATGAGTGAAAGCACTTCAGTTCTGCGAGCACTGAGCACTGCGAGTGCTCTCTTCTCTTCTAAGTCTGCAGTTTAGGGGGCTTTCACACTGGCAGTTTAGTTCGAAACAGAGCACGGTTTGCATTAAAAATTGGTACCGTTCATGCGGGCTGGGAAGCGCAACAAGAGGTTCACCGCTACGCATAATATCTGCTGTGTGTGATGGCAGCAAAATAATTCAAAATGAAGAAATAAAAATATGGTGAGTCGCGTTGTGTTCTCCATGCACGTTTGGAATGACGTAAGAGGAATACAAATGCACTGGGGTTCGAAACCACACCAACGCTGCAGGGGATCACTATCGGATTCGGACCACAGCAAACGTGCACATTGTGAAAACCACCTTAAAGTGCACTTCGTAGTATTTTCTCACTGACGCACACTCTGCTCGCTCCTATCAGCCAGCCACTAGTAAAGATACTGTTTAAACACCGTAACATCACTATCACCATAACACACAGCTGCAACCAAATAAACAAAGCTAAATAAAACGCTCATTGACGCCTCTGACTTATTAATTCAGTATCTGTACTGGTGTCAGAATTGACAAGTACCAAACAAACATTTCATCATCCTGGAAGAAAAAAAAACGGGGACTGATTTTCCTCCGGAGGATTCACGAGACAACGTATTGTTTGGGATTCGGTTTTATTTATTTCCTCACAGCAATGCGTTCTTCTTGCACTATATAAACCAATTTTACGTTTCATACTAAGTACAATTTGCCTTTTTCTATTTCAGCTGAATTCCAAACGGCTTCCGATTCACTTGGCTTATACACACTATCTACCATTCTGTTTGAGATACAGCCATAGGAAATGCTGGGTATGTGTGCTTTAATGTTGTCTCATAGCTTGCACTCAGAACTCTATGTTCGTACAAAAGAATAAAGTATTGGCTCACTTGGGTTTGGTGCGCCCGCGATCATTAAAACAAAACTGGCTGTGACTCGTGCTCAATGGCTTATGCTGCAGCAATACACACGGTTTAACATCAAACAAGACCTGCCTGGTTTTAGTTCAGTATTACTTCCTGAGTGGTGCTTTACCTCCATTCCTCACTAGTTACCACCTGATAACCTCCAGAGAAAACCTCCTACTTTCACGGGTAGGGTTACTCGCACTCGCACACAGGTTCAGGTTGCTGCCGAGTCGAGCTGACACACTTTTTTGGTGGAAAAGCAAGAAATGGTTAAATGTATGTTTTTTTAGACTCGAAGTTGAAAAATGATCGATGAAATTTAATTTGTAAGAGTTAGGGATAAACTTCACCGCAGTTCTGTTCTGGACCTCCACAAAGATCAACTCTGAACCCCCTGTTGATTCAATTACTCTTAAAAGACGCTATGAAATCCTTTAAGAAAACACACACAGTTGTATTAAAACGCTTCCAGCCTTCTATCTGCAGAGTCCAGATATTAAAATCCTGAGAAAACACAAGTCGGGTGCACACAGTCACAAATTATTATTGCAAATCTCTAAAGAAAGCACACAGAGAGAAACGAGGACAAACATTTTCACACACACTCACACAGCTTTGAAGTTAACCGAGATATCCTACAACAGTAACAGTATTCTCCAGATTGCATTCAAAAATTTTTAAGCAGCTTCCAAAGAAATCAGCCATTCCTGACACTTACAGTCAGGTCCATAAATATTTGGACAGTGACAGTTTTGGTAACTTTGCCTCTCTATACCACCAGAATGGATTTAAAATGAAACAATCAAGATGTGATTGAAGTGTAGACTTTCAACTTTAATTCAAGGAGTTTAGCAAAAATATTGCATTAACCGTTTAGGAATGATTTAGGTTTTTATTTTTTTTTTTTTACAGAGTCCCTGTATTTTCACACACTCAAAAGTAATTGAACAATTGATTGATGAGCAGTTTCATGGCCCGGTGGACAAGTGTTGAATTTGCATTCGGTAGCTGTTCGTGGGAACTCTCAATATGCGGTCCAAAGTGGTGTCGATGCAAGCGAAGACGCTCGCTTTAGATATCACGCTTAAAGGAAATCTTAGACGAGCAGACAAGGGTGGTGATGGCTCATTGGACTCCTGATGAGAAGGTTGGGAGTTCAAATCCCAGCACTGCCAAACTTCCACTGCTGGGTCCTTGAGCAGGGCCTTAACCCCCAACTACTCAAATGTGTAAATGAGATGAATGTATAGTCGTGTGAAAAAATAAGTGGATGATGTTAATGGTACTCAAATCCGGCTTTGAATAGACCATTCCATAACCCTCCATTTCTTCTTTCTGAGCCATTCCTTGGTGGATTTGCTAATGTGCTTAGGATCATTATCCTGTTGAAAGATCCACTTTCAGTTCAACTTCAATATTAGGACATATGGCCTCACATTATCTTTAAGCACTCTTTGATATGATGCAGAATTCATAGTTGAATCATTGAATGTAAGCTGTCCAGTCCCTGAGGCAGAGAAGCAACCCCAAACCATAACATTTCCACCACCGTGCTTCACAGTTGGTATGAGGTGCTTCTCCTGAAAAGCTGTCTTTGGTCTGCGCCAAACATATCTGCTGTTACTGTGACCAATCAACTCTATCTTTGATTCATCTGTCAAGAGCACATTATTCCAAAAGGCCTGGTCTTTGCCTATATACTCACTGACAAATTGTAGTCTTGCAAAGGCTTTTTCCTGGCACACCTCACATTCAGGTCAAATCTGTGCAATCTCTTTCTGACTGTAGAAGCACGCACTTTGACCCCAACAGTTGCAAGTAGTTGACTTACTAGCAGATCCTGTGATGAAATTTTGGGGTTCATGGAGACTTGTTTTTGCATCAGTCGTCCGCCAGTCCTGGACAAATTAGCAGTCGTTTGAAATCTGCGCCACTAGTAGATGATTCCTCTTATAGTGGAATGATGTATTTCAAATAATTTGGAGATCTTTTTAAATCCCTTGCCAGACTCATAGGCATCCAGAACCTTTGGATCTTTAGCTCTTGGCATGATGACGCCACACACCTCGATAAAAACGGGAAAACCAGACACTAGATGAGAGAGGGGTATAAATAACAGGTTCCACCTGCATTCCCTAAACAGGTTCTAATCACTGGCACCCAATCTTCAACATCTGATACAAATTTTATACATTTGAAGGTGTGATAAATATAGGGGTGCACTTACTTTTTCCATGTGACTGATCTGATTTTTTTGTTAATTTAAAATGTGAAAATTACTACAAAATGTCAATTTTATCTCATTTGATACACTCCATCACCTTCATTAATAGGCACCGTTTCAAAGATGCTCAAATGTTTGCATGTCCAAATATGTCAAAAAAGCCAACGATTTCCATGGGGTGTACTTATTTTTTCACATGATTAAATCGCTCTGGATAAGGGCATCCACCGAATGCCATACACGTAAATGTAAACAATCCACCATCCACAAGCTGTTCCGGGAAAATAATCAATGTTGAGGTGGCAACAGTAATTCCTTTTCACATTGGTCCACATCACACTACCCCGGTGTCTATTCTTTTCCTAGAACAGCATTCCTAGTCATGTTTTATCCCAAACTTATTGTATTTATAAAAAAAAGTGTTTACTTGATTACCTCATGGATTTATTGGCTTCAGTAAAATCCCATTTAGAGCAACTGCTCCATGCACCATTTTTTTTTTTTTTTTTTTAAATGTTAATGGAGGATTAGAGAAAGACGCTGGCTTCCGAATTGGACAGACTTTTTTTTTTTTTCAGGCGTGCAAACGCTTCCCAAAAATGCTGCCTACTCAGTAGTGTGTGTATAAATTGAAAAAAACATTGCAACACATATTGTGCATAATATAACTTATTTTGTAATACTGCCCAAACTTAGCACACAAATTAAATCTATACGCTTAAAGCTGAAAACACATACACACCCCTTAAAGTATAGCGCATGTATAACACACGAGCTCGGTCTCTGCAGCTCAGCGTAACACTGAAGTGTAAATTGCAGCATGCAGGCTCCTGTGACTCAGGATATTGGAAATATCCCCACCTACATTTAGGTAGTGGGGGGAAAAATAAAAATAATAAAACAAGCAGCGTGTTTCCAGAGGAAGATAACGAGCGAGCCTGTGGATTGTGGGTAGGTCCCGTTCAGACACGTTGAAAGAGATCAATAGAAGAAGCGTGACTTTGTTAGCAATGATAGCTTATCACATCATTTAGCAGCTGTACACAGTGGCACACAGTGTGCATTCATGAGATAAACAAACTGACACAGAGCTCTGTAAGCGACCCTGCTTCTGACACGCCGAAAAACAAATAAACGGCTTGATCAACGCTTTCATTCAAAACATTCATGCGTACAAAACACAAGGCTTCCCAACACCCACACAAGCCACAGAGGGAGAGGAAGAGGCCCTCAGCGGGAGCGCAACACTGAGCTCCATCAACTCACTGCTAGACGGCTCTCGATGACACTTTAGGGCTTCATAACGTAATGAAATATTACATTATTGAGCATAACGTTGCCCTTTGACACGGCATTGTCTCCTATGATCTCAGTCTGATTCACCACGTAATATAACGAACACTGTTCTACATACATCCACTTAACCCTCTCACAAAATCCGACATGGAACAAGTAAGAAATAAACCAACAGGAAGCGCCGTCATAGGAAAATAATCAACGACGAAGTGACGTGTTGAGTAAGCGCTCAGAAGTTCTGATTTTCCGATGACACCACTTTCTGATGCATTTTATTTCTCTTCGAGCGCAGCCAACAATGACAAGTTTTTACTTATTAAAGAATGACACTTCTTAATCCATTGGTAGTGGATGCATTTAATGTTGTGGATCATCTGCAAAACAAGTTAGTCACTTACGTTAAAGCAGCTATAAACAGCTGTTCCCACCCAGAAAAAATTTAATTTAAAAAATGCAGCCACGTCCACATTAATCCGGATAGATCTGAAAACCGCGTTGTCGTTTTTTAACACGCTCTCCGTCTACACCGGCGTTTTCAGCCGTTTTCCCAAACATACATCCCTATACTGCGCATGCGTAAAAATGTAAGAAGCTCTGGCCTGAGTCATTTCCGTCAAGCGTTTATTTACTTCCCGTCTCTCTGAGATTGTCGAGTTGTTTTTATATGGACAGATTAAGAGTTGGAGTTGTTGCTGCGGATAACCCGAGACTATAAAGTGGAGTTAAATGGGTCACATGACTGCATCAAATACATAAAAATATGGTCACTGTTTTTGACTCTCTCCATTTTCACAGTCCACACTACATCGCGAAAACAGCGTTTTCAAATTTATCCACTTGGAAGAGCACTTTCAAAAAGCTCGGTTTTGGTGGACACAAACGTCTCGTTGTGGATGGAAGGCCAAAACCCAGAGAAACGAATGCGTTTTTAAATTTATCTGGATTAAGAATCAATGATGGGAAAACCTAAAGGAAAAGCTTCTCTGTTATAAAGCACTGACACTGGAGACTCCTTCCATAAATGTTAATGAATGAGGTGTTACTATAGAAATTATAAAGTATTGTGCTGCTTTCCAGGCGAAGTTGCAACTTGTTTACAACCAATAAAATAAAGTTACAACCAACAAAAGCCACCGAAATTTTCAACTCATCAAGCAGTTCCTTTGTATACAGAGTGACGTGAAATCGACATGGCCGCTCAAACTGTGAATAGTGTAAAGTAGAGTTGCAACAACTAATCGATAAAAATAATAATCGACAATGAATTTCATTATCAATTAGTTGGGTCTGTGGCATCACTGTGAATAACCCCCCCATGTCCAGATGAGTGAATGTGTGTTACTGCAGAACATACAACCTCGTACCATTTAACACTCAGTGTGTGCTTTTCTTTTTCAGCATTTTTAATTGATTAATGATTTAACTTCTGCTTTAAAGCTTGTGGACAGTCAGTTGTTGTTTTTTTTGTTTTCAAAATATAATGGTGATGTTCTTCTGCAGTGTGTCAAAACTCTGACTAAACACCAAGTTAAACCATAGCCAATGAAGACAGAGTCCAAATATTTAAAGAAAAGATTTGAGAAAGTTAAACAAATTCCTTAAACACAATAATGTTAAATTTTTCGAAAAATCCTTTGCAGTGTATAGCATAGCCCACATAGATACATTTAATACTTTTTTCACAGCCTTCAATTTGCACAACGTTTGAAGGACAACACTGGGCAGACTGTGAAATAACGTTTTTTGTTTTTTTTTCCGAAAAACAATACAGAAAATAAAAATTGGCCTTTTAATCCAAATAATAGAAGAAATAATTGACAGATTCATCGAGTATCAAAATAATCGTTAGCTGCAGTCCTAATGTTCTCTATTTTTAAATGAGTTTATAGCAATATTCACTTTAGATCAATTAATATAGACATAGTACTTTGTCACAGCTAGAACACTGACCTTACTAATCACTCCAAAGTGTTGCATGTATATTTGAAGTTCACTATAGTAGAACAGTACCAACAGTACTCAGACCTGTAATTGTAAAGGTGTAGTTGAAGCAGCTTTTTATGAGCTTTACGTGCTCTGGACACACTTTCGCAGAGGCTTCCAAGATCCTCCCCCACATTTCTCACATCGAACATCCCAAGATAGGAAATGACCTTATTACAACTTTCAAATGATTAGAACAAAGCGCATTAATATACAACGCTGTGAAAAAGTATTGGTCCTGATTCCTTCTGTGTCTGTGTATATCGGATACTAAATAGTTTTAGATTTTCAAACGAAATAACATAAAACTTCATGCTGTTGAAAAAGTTCTATTTAAGTGTCGATTTGATTGAACAGGGTTTGCAGTAATCAGGCCTGGTTGTGTCTAGTCCAGCTGAACCACATTATGAGTGCAGTTTCATAGATTTGGGGAAGTAATAACTATGAAGGCAAATACATTTTCACACAGGCCCAGTTGGTATTGGATAACTTTTGCTTCAATAAATAAGATTAACACTTAAAAACTGCGTTGTATGTTTACTCGGGTTGCCTTTGTTTTATCTTTGATTAATTTCTAAAACTATTTAGAATGTACATAAAAACAGAAGAAATCAGAAAAAAAAAAAAACAGTTTCACAGCACTGTACACCCATTTGAATTTGAATTACAGCTGCACTACTGTCACAGCTGTCCTGTTATAGAAACTTAAATCAAAACCTTCTGTCCAATCAGATTCCAGAATTCAATCATATAATTAAGCAAGATCACACTCACAATCTTGCTGTTTTATTGAATATCAGAACAGCTGGGACGAGGCTGCAGGTAATCAACGTCGTGCTGATATTCAATAAAACAACATGATTGCGAGTGTGATATTGTTTTCATACAATACCAGTTCTATAAACAAGAAATTTATTTTGAGTAACTGACCGTTCAGACACTATAACATTTGGTTTATTTTTGCTCAGTCGATGAAAATAGTTCTTAAAGCAGCCACAGCTGGATAAAGTGCGGTGTGTTGCCATGCAGCTGTAACTAGCTAGAACGTCACTGTTAACTGGTTTGAATTAGGCTTTATTCCTAGGAACAAATAAAAACAGCTGTCTCAACAAACATCTGTGTGACCTTTCGAAGAAGAACTTCACCCAACATGAACCATATCAACAGGAATCCGTATCAGCTGCCTGTATTGCCTAACGCCTGACCACAGGCTTTACCCGTTTTAGAACTGGCTTTTCCTGACAAACAGCGAAAGAGCAGACTGCACAGACAGTTGTGTTTTAACCGAAAACCTTTCAGCTGCTGCCAGCGAGTCAGAAGTGGCAACAAAACACGAGCCCCGCCGAAGCTGCCTCCTCACAACCTCTTCTGAACTTTTCTTCCTCGAATAACGAGGCGCACGTCGACCTTCACAAACCATCGTGCAACACAACACACAAAGGGCATCATCAGATGAGGAAAATCAAACCTGAATTCAAGAACTCTGTCAGTCTGCTGTCAGTATGCTCATTCTGATAATGCTCACTTTTCATCCATGGATTCTGATTCATACCTCATACACTCCTACATGAGCAAGCCACAGCAGCGTTATTGAGTAATAACCTGAAGGATTGCAGCAGACTACTTCTCGAGCTTCGGTATTAGAAGGATATAAATGTGGATTTGCAAGAAAAGCTGCCTCTAGATACAGTTCAGCATTTTTGGATTTTCATAACAGTCATTTCTGGAGGATTTAAAGCAAAGGGTCCTGTGGGTCCAGGAAAGCGTAGCCTTCAGACACAAATTTTGCTTCTCCTGCCTGGTTGGTCTTCCAGCACGTGGCATTATATCCTTGCAACTGACTGAGAAAACAGCAGCCTGAGTTGCCCTCAATTAAATCAAGTCCATGACTCAGGTGCACATGTACTGATGTTAAATCTTGTGTGTAAACCATGTATTTATTAGTGCTGGGCATTGCGACCAATTTGGCGATTTGATTTTTATTTATATGCTTCCGATTCGATTCAATTCTTATTTATATGGTTTCAAATCGATTCTTATTTATATGGTTTCAATTCGATTCGATTCTTATTTATATGGTTTGATTCGATTCTTATTTATAAGCTTTCAATTCGATTCTTATTTATATGCTTTCAGTTCAATTCTTGGTTATATGGTTTGATTCGATTCTTATTTATATGGTTTGATTCGATTCTTATTTATATGCTTTCAATTCGATTCCATTCTTATTTATATGGTTTGATTCGATACTTATTCATATGGTTTCGATTCGATTCAGTATCGTTTAGTAATCAATATTTCATTTAAAATGTTCATTTTGCAGACGTGGAATCCAGGTTTTAATATAAATGCTGATAAGTGAAACCCTCCAACTTAGCTATATTACTGAAATACACATTTATGTTAACGATAGGACTCACACAATTATGTTCAATTACTTTTAACTTTTACTTTGAGAAACGCACATGTTTATGATTTCTTGTTACAATGTTTATCAGTGCACAAGAGGTAAGCACAAACTGCACATTCCTGTAAATAAATAAAAACATTGTAAATGTGCAACAGTGAAATTCATTAACAGCTTGAAACATTTTAAAGAAATAAAACCATTTTCAAAATATAAAACGTGAACGATGGCGCCGTGTTCAGGACGAGAGGCGAACTACAGATAATGTTCACATCCGCTCAAGCATACATCACATCAAACGTACATCACTCGTCGCAGATAGCTCACTAGCTCATTGCTAACAGAAGACAAACAAGGAGACATCCAGGGTTTTTCATGAGTTTCGACTTCACACTTCTGAGGTAATTCAAATACAACATTAACCCTCACGAGAGCGATGCGGCAGCACTTTAGTCTGCCCAGCTCCCTCATATCTTCATCTGTACACTCTGCTCATACAGATCATGTTCCAAAGCTTCAGCTTTCACACCAACACCACCATCAATGCCATCACACTCGTCCTAGGTAGCTAATCGGACGAGCCGAGTCTCTGCTGTTACTGAGCATAGCTGTGTTTCATATAGCCGCACTGCATTCTTGAGCTCCGAGTCAAACTTCTCCGGGCTCCACTACTCCTACATTGGATTTGTCATTAATCTGCCAGTGAACATCACTAAAATGAATGGTGAGTGAGAAAAGAAGCTCTTGCACTTTTGTTGTTTGTTTGTTTGTTTTTTTAACAGCAAAAGCTGACTGCTATCACCCACATTTGAACATTTTCTCCTATTAAACATCAAATCTACCTGCACTAGAAATGTGACATCAGAACAGCAGACACAGGAATAACGTAAATACAGCACCAACCAACCAATCACCAAAGAACCACTAAACACATCACAGATATTTCGATGCATACTTATTTCGTGTATTTTAAAATGGCGCTTTACATTCAGGAAATGCTTTCTTCTGGGAGAACAACGAACCTTACTAGCCAGCTGTCCTTATACTGCTTTCCAAAAGATTCAAGCCAGCAACACACCATGGTCATGTTCCCTCCACTGGTTTCCTGCAGCTGTAGCACATATTAGCTTGAAAACCTGGATGTTTGCAGTATTTAAATCCTGAACTGTACCTCTCCAGCATTCAAGCCCTTCAGCCAAAAGGACAGCTTCTTCTCAGTACCTAGGGTTAGTCTGGCGTAATAAACTCCTCCTGACTGTCTGAACAGCTGATATCCTGGCTGTCTAAAACACAGACTGAAAATTCCTCTGTTTAATAAGCAATTAAACAAAACATAAATAAAGCATGTCTATACATGTTTACATCTCAGCACTGATGCTTGGATCTGGCAGTGTAGGAGCTTGTTGGTCTGTTTGGACTCAAAATCAAGAAAAGGTTCATTCATGAAATCCTGAACAGTTTATCTTAAGGCTTTCCCTTTTTCCTAATGAACAGGCTTCCAAGGGATCTTAACGGTTTTCAAAAAGGGTTCCAAGCAGGAATCCAAGAACCCTTAACTTTCCAAAGAACCTTTAAGGAACCTTCAAAGAGTGTAGTACAGGGATATACATATATATATACATATATATAAAACACACACACACACACACACACACACACACACACACACACCATTTTTTTAACCTTCGAAGAGGGAATGATTTTGTTCTCGAAACTGTGAAACATAACATTGTGTAACCATGTGAAAAAGAGTGAAATGAAACGTGTGAGAACCAAAAAATAATCAAAACTTTTTTTTTTCTGTAAAGAAAGCAGACAACTCACCTCGTCAACAAATCGCTCTGGATAAGAACATTTGCTAACTGCAATAAAGGTGAATACACTTTTCTCAAAAGTCTGCAGATATATAGGAAATTAACATGTTTTAGCAAAATGTCTTCCAAATATTTTCATACTTATATATATTATATATTGTTCAGCCTTTAAGAATGCCTTTGACAAACGAACATATTGAAAAGATTCTCATGGCTGGATAGAGAAGCTGTCGCAAGGTTGCGGTGGACTCACCCACGATACTGTTGCCACACTTATTAACAAATTCAAAAAGACTGGAAGTGCTGTGGACCAACCGACACGAAGGCACAACTGCCTGGTGCTGGCAAACAAACTGCAGTTTTTTGTTGTTTTTTTTTTTACAGGAAACTACTTGAATTGTTGAAATTGCAATTGCACAGAATTGTTTTGCACGGTCTTTCGCGGCGATGTTTGTTGGTAAATGTGACCTTTTAGCTGCACTCATGTTCAACACACGTGAATCGAAGAGGGCTTTGGCTAAAACTTCCAACTCTTTGCCCAAATAACTGCCTCGAATTTTCTGTGACCGCTGTAGTCTGTAGTCCCCTATGTACAGACTATTGGGATGCCCTGTAAAACAGTTGGGGTTTTTTGGTGATTTTTATTCGGTCTTCAGACCTCATGTATCCCACGACCCAAACCAATATAAGTAGTCAACGTTGTACTCGATGAATTCAACAGCCACAGAAATCAACAGTATCACTAAAGGAGTTGTTGAGTTCATGGAACTGTATCTTTAATATTAGGTGGTAGACCAAAGACAAAATTACACACTGCCAGTTTCACTCCGTCAGGCCCAAACAAGCAAAAAATTGAGGGTATGCCAAAATTGAGATGGCACTGAGATCAGGAAGTCAAGAATGAAGTTTCACACACACATTTATAGACATATCTATACACACACACACAATTTATTATAATACACATACATACACACATATACATACATACATACATACATACATGATATATACACAGTGGGGGAAGTAAGTATTGAACACGTCAACATTTTCAAATTTCTCACCAGACTTTGGTATTAACTCAAGAGATCTGGAAATATAAATACTTCACAACATTAAAGTCCATAAATTAAGTTATGTGTAATAAAGAGGAATGACACAGGGAAAAAAGTATTGAACACGCTAATTGAAATGTATTCAATACTTAGTGGAGAAGCCTTTGTTTGTAATGACAGCTTCAAAACGCTTCCTGTAAGAAGAAATTAATGGGCCGCAGTATTCAGGTGTGATTTTGACTCATTCTTCTAAACATATTCAGAAGTTTTGAAATACGTCTGTATCCAATTCCATCAATATGTTTCGCAACAACATGGTTTTGATAGTCTTGGAAGAGCTCTTTGCTTTTACCCATCATGAGAGGTTTCTTGTGTAACACCTTGGTAATGAAAAGCATTTTTATAGACCATCAATTTACTAGCAATTTACTAACCCAGCTGATATTAATTTGCACAGATAGGGAGCATAATTACTTACAGATTTCAGCTGGTTCCTTGCCTTGGAGAACTGCTTTTTCTTAGTGTGTTCAATCATTTTTTCCTGTGTCATTCCACTTTCTTACACAACTTTATTTATGGACTTTAAATGTTGTGAATTCATTATATTTGTGGAGTTCTTGAGGTAATACTGATGTGTGGTGAAAATTTCATGTGAATAACCTCATTGGAAATATATATATATATATATTACACACATATACATACACACACTAGAAGACAGCAGCATAGAGACTTTCAGGATGCTTCCAGTCAAACTTTAGGGCTGATAATTTAACATGGCCATCGTTACTCGTTATGTTTTCGGTTCGATATATCGCCACACCGGCGCCTGGATGAGGGAGGAAGCCCGACTTGTTGGCTCCAGTGGCTTTGGAGCCTCATACATATTAGCACAAGCTGCTGAAACACAACCGACTGGTTTAGGCTCCAACTTTGTTTTTGTCCCAACTTTATTTCTGGTCTAAGCACCCCTCATGCTAGTCACATCCCAACTTTTAAAAGCATGAAAGTGGTGGATGGTGCTTCACCCATTGCTTTTTTTTCCCCTTCAAGAACATTCCAGGCTAATGGGAAAAGAGGACTGGTTTCCCCCAGCAAGCCACACACCTCACGCAGAAAAAAAGACAAGCCATGCACAGTAAAGGACACACTGAACACCTTGCTGACAAAAGCCCTGACACCACAAATGAACACTTTAACGTCCTTGTAAAGAAAAAGCCGAGCCCGGTGGGAAAGTGCTGGGCCCGGAGTCGCCATCCACAGCACGACCACATAGGCACACACGTAGCCTATAACAACACGTATAGCATGCATAGCTGCCATCAAGCGGGCAAGAAACGGAGAATAAATTTCAAAAACTCCTCGATCGGAACCTAAAACCTGACAAAAGACAAGTTCATGCACTGACCTGTGTAGATTAATCCAAGTTGAACAAACTAACCTGTTTATGAAGAGAGCGCTCCGTTGGATGTTGGGTTGAATCCGAGTTAAATCCACTATCAGTAAAACAAAGAGGCGAAAATGCCCGAACGGTTCCGAAACAGGCCGAAACCACGGGGGGCCGATGCGCATGCGCGGAGTTGCAGCGTGAATGGGGGAGGTCGGGAGTCCTATGTTAGCGTGTATAATTCATCTCATTCATTTTAGAAAGTTGCACTGAGCCCTTTTTTTAGGGAAAGATGCTGCACAAGAACTGGAAACAGAATGGTACATTATTGTTTTACAAATGACACGCAAACACACAAATACATGGCTGCAAGCACACTTTTTATTTTATTTCATTTTTTAAAAATCCCCTGTCATAAATACATTTGGTTTATTTTCTAAATAAATACATGCATACTTAACCCTTGAATAAATTGTAAACAGCTGATTAAAGCATAAGCCTCTCACTACAGTGTAAAGGTTTGCATGCCATAAGGACAAAATAACTAATGAACAACTTTTAATACTTTTAGAGGCATGTTGGATTTCACAGATGCTCTAATATTATCACATGCAAGAAAATGGGCAAATGTTGAATGTGAATGAAAGGTAAAAGTAATAGCGATGAAAACTAAAACTTTTCATTGCAAATGAAATTTTTAAATGTGCTATTAATATTTTCTAGGCAAATACTTCCAACTCTTTGCACAAAATAACTGCCTCGACCCTCTTGTACTATTTATCCTTCCCTTCTCTCTTCCTTACATCTCTCTTCTTACCTTTAAAATAGTTTTGTTGTTCGTCCCTGTGGGGGAACCTCTTAAAGGTTCAATCTAGAATCTATGATGAACCATTTCCCCCCTCTTTCAGATTGCTTTGATAATTTTCCCTAATCCTCGTGATGTACCGTATATATTGTAACTCTCTTCTTGGACATTCATACGGTCATGTCCAACTTTTTTTGTTTGTTTGTTTGATTGATTTTGTTTTTTGGTTCTTTTAAAATGACGTCCTCCATTTCATTTGCCTTATTTAGATAGCCGCTTTGTTGCAGTATACGCATTTCGTTTTCAGCATCATGCAAACTTCTACCCTCAGCTGTAACTTGAATAACTTAAACGCAGACAAAATAAAGCAACACGTGCCAGCATCAACTTAAAACCGTGCGTGCATCCTGGAGCTATGACTCATCAGTCACGAGGGAGAGGGCGTGGCTACAATTGTGTGCCTTATTACAGTATTGGCTGTTTCCTTTCCTTTTCCTACCTGGCTCTTTGACCGGCAGTGTCACTGAGCAACATACAGAACTGGGGATATGTTTACTGTTCGCCACGTATGGATTATATGGCTGGAGATTTAGTTAACGACTTTTAACAACTCTTCTGCTTGAAATGTTCATCCCACTGCCTGGCTGTGATTCAGTCTCAGCACGTCCCACTTAAAGCTGCTCTATGGAGGATGGAGGACTTGGCACTGAATCCTCGGAAGTACGGGTTGAGTATAACTCCTCACAGAGCAGGACAGCGCCCGAGTTCAGAGTGTACAAGAGAAGATGGTTCATATTACTGGTACTTTGCTTGTTAAACTGCTCTAATTCAGTGGTAAGTGACTGGGAATTACTGCTGCCGGCCTAAAAGAAAAAAAAAAAAGAGGGACAAATGCTCTAATATTTAAACGAGTTAGCGGGAAAGCTTGTAAAACAAGTGCTTTAAAAGTGAAGAGTGATTGTTTGTTTGTTGACTTGAGTCCAAACTGCTACTTTCAATCAGGAGTCCTTTGGTCAGCATGGGAATAATCAATGAGTGCATCTCCATATCACATCAGGACAATGAAAACCATGCTGGAAAAAAAAACCCAAACAAAAACAATAGAAACGATCATAGACATTCTAATGGTTTCCATGACACATACCATTACAAACCATCAGCTAACTATTAAATCCATTACAATCCTTAATGGTGTCCACTAGATATAACATGCCAACAATAGAAGGCAACAAATTACCAGTAGAGACCCACAGGGACTATTGCTGTTTCCGTTAAAAACAAAACAATTCCTGTTATAAGCATTAAAACCAATACGAATTCTATGAGGGTTTCTATTGGGGTTTTTTTCAGCAGGGATGGGGTCAAACTAAATTTTTAAAAGGAAAATGATCACCTGTTTTAGTGCTTTAACAATGTAAGTATTCGGGTTTGCATGAGTCAGGTTGGTCCTGGAGTACTGTGATGTATCCACAGGTCATGTCATTCAACCTTATAGGTCTGCCATTAAATACATATGTACTGCTGTTCTAATATTAATATTATTAATTATCATCATCATTAAGGTGGGTACGGCAGCTTAGTGTTTAGCACGTTTGTCTCACACCCCCAGGGTTGGGGGTTCGAATCCTGCCTCTACCCTGCATGCGAGGAGCTTGTATGCTCTCCCCGTGCTTTGGGGGTTTCCTCAGGGTACAAAGTTTTCTCCCCCAGTCCAAAGGCATGCACCGTATGCTGATTGGCATTTTTAAAATGTCCGTAGTGTGTGAATGAGTGTGCGACTGTGCCCTGTGATGGGTTGGCACCCCGTCCAGAGTGTCCCCGCCTTGTGCCCTGAGTTCCCTGGGATAGGCTCCAGGCTCCTCGCAACTCTGTGTAGGATAAGCGGTATGGAAAATGAACGAATGCATGGATAGACAGATCATAATTTATTCATTTGTTCATTTGTTCATCTTCAGTAACCACTTTATCCTGTTCATTGATTGGGTACAAGGCAGTAATACACAGCAAGGCATTTAATCATTTATTTACACTCCAAAATCTCAACTTGCTTGACCATAAAATATCAAACAAAGTATGTATAAGGAAGCACTTTATTATCACAATCTACAATCATTAAAGAATGAACCATAATAGATGAGAATTACATTCCAAATCAATTACAAATTCAATCAGAATCTATAGAACATTCCTAATATTAGGAATTAACTTAAACACTCTTTCAGAGTTTAGGGGTGATAAAAACACTTTCACAGGCTCACAGAGTTGAGTGATTCTCAACATTAATAGCAGACTATAGACTAGTATAGACTATACTGACTATACTGCTTGAGATTTATAGAAACAGCAGGACAGCCATCAAGCAATTGTTCAGTCTAGAGGTTATGAAAGCATGCCCTATTTCTCACTAAATAATATACCAAATTAGCATGCCTATTTAAACCAAGTCAAAAATAGATTAAATGAAAAACTAACGTAAAGTGTCTTAGTAAGGTGTGTGGCCAGCTGAAGTAGCCAGAACAGCTAAACTGTACTGGAGGGATAAAGGTTGACCTTTCAAAAGACATTCCTTCATTTGGTGTTTTGATGATAGTGGTGGAGAGTGCTGTCTAACAAAGCAGTCCAAAATCTCCCATAGGTGATATCTGATGGTTGTGAATGCTCTAACGTATGATTTATCTTATTTTCCTACTCCTCAAACTATTCACTCAGCCCTCGTGCTCTGTTAATGGAGTCGAGTCATCCTGGAAGCAAGCACACCCATCACGATAGACATGCTTCATCATAGGACAAAGGGGATGAGTCAGAAAACTTTATATTGATTTGCAGTAACTCTTCCCTCGAAGAGGATCCAAAATAAATGCCTCCTACAACATAACAGAACCACTGTTTTGTTTTTTTTAATTTGTCGCACTCACAGCTTACTCCAACTTCATCTGTATTTACAAAGTGAATAATACCGATTAGTAGTTTACCCTCACAGCTCACTCCAACCCCATTACTTCAAAAGCAAGGCAGAGTTCATGTTTATCTTGTGTAACCTGATTCAACCTTCATAAGAAGTGCGCATGCTTGAATAATTTAGACCAACACCTACAGGAAGCCCGGATTAACAAATTTATGAGCTCTGTTGAACTGTGTAAACACTTGTAACTACATGCTCAAAAAAATGTACATTATTATGGAATAAGAGTGCGCACAAGATAAGTGTAATAATTTATGCCTGCACAAAGCAGGCAGGGTGAAACCCCATTGGATTTTCAGTTGAATGCATTAAATTAACTGCTGAAATGGCTGTGAATTCAGGATGATTTTTATGTTTGCTAGCTGTTCAGACAGTGCTACTATTGTCAAGCCGAATGGAGTCCTGCACTGGACTGGATTTGTGCCGCATCACTGGTCAGCTATTTAATTTGACCTCAATTCATTTCTCCTTGTGCTAAGACATAAACTTTCATTTCTTCAACACTATATATTGTCACAAAGCAAGTTTACAGAAATCTAGATTTATATTTAGACCTGTTATGGGCTAGCTAGAGGTGACTTTGGCAAGGAAAATCTCCCTGAGACGACATGAGGAAGAACCCTTCAGAGGAATCGGACTGGGATGAGCAAAGGATAGTCTTTTCTGATTACAGCAGCAGTTCTTAGGTAAAAATCTACAGTATCCAGGTGAAATTATCCACTGAAGTAAGGTTGAGTTGTGGGTAGAAATGGTTTGGTAAGTGCATATTTTTTAGGATCTATTCATACAACAGCTTTTGTGAGTCGTATCCATATATATACACCTTGTAATCATATGATTTATGAGGCCTCTGGGTTTCTGAAAGATGTTTGAGAAATAGTTTGAACAAGAGCACAAGCCCTGACATCAGCATGTTTAGTAAATGGAGAACTACAGAGTGTAATGGTGACCATTAATGCCCTTATGCACAATGCAGACCAGTCATCATGATCCGATCATGTGAGTGTGTTTTTAGTTTCACATTGTGTTTATTGGTTTCTGGTTGAAACATTTGTCCCACACTACTGAAGTGCCTATGAGCATGAATAATGGGAAGTCTAATTTAACAAACTGAGTGCATGAAGGGATTATTCTGCTCAAGTAAATATACTCTTTAGATGATGTGATGCACAAATTGTATCCTACGTTTGTTTGTTTTGGGTTTTTTTTTAAACCCAGACACAATAGCGCATACTGCTCAGGACGTAATTAAACATAGCTGTTTGCCTACACATGCATTTAATCTTGAACTAAAACAGTGAATGATTGTGCATTTTTTGCAGCTATGGCTGACCTTTGCCCCTGTGGCGGACCAGACAGCAGAGCATCTGCATGTGACTCTGGACCAGGTCAACTGGCTCTCTGTGGTCTACATGGTGGTGGCCATCCCTCTGAGCTTCATCACCACGTGGATGCTGGATACACTGGGACTACGGCCCACTGTAAGCACAAATACAACCCAGCCTCCCTTTTTTTTTGGTTTGGTTTGGTTTGGGTTCCCCCGCCATCCCCCCACCGTCCCCACCCCAAAGAGCATTTGATTTAATGGCAGGCACAAGTTCCCAAGATACTGTAATAATTAAAGGTCACTCAGTCAGTACGAGAAAAAAACAAAACGTTGAAAGTCCTAGGTTATTATTCAGTTATTCAGCTCAAAGCATATTATTCAGTATTTACTATGAATTATTCATTAACTACAGAGAAACCTTTAGGAAAGTTGTATGGCTTATAGTCTAAGGAAATGAACTCTGTGTAGAACCCAACAAAAGAGGGTTTCAGTTTCAGATATTTTCCCAAGTAGGGGCGCTTTAAAAAAGCTAAAGCCATTAACCAGTCAAGGAACCCTTCAGGAACCCATTTTGTATAATGAGATGAAATATTGTGCTGTGTCACGGTTGTACATTGGACCAAATTTACTTCTCACAACTAAATAAATGACTTAATTATGATGACGTACTATTGATTAAATCTGGGTCAAGTAATGCTTATGAAGCTTCTGTGTGTCTGCTTGTTACTACAGATGATTCTGGGCTCGTGGCTCAACATGGCTGGCAGTGTAGTGAGGGTGGTGGGTGTGCTCAGCTATCTGCCAGAGAATACAATGTTCCCCGTGGTGATGGCTGGGCAGACTCTGTGCTCTCTGGCCCAGCCTCTGGTAATCTTCTCCCCTACCAAACTAGCAGCTCTGTGGTTCCCCGAGCACCAACGTGCTACGGCTAACATGATCGCCTCAATGTGTGAGTCACCACTCAACAGTTTTGGTGTTCTAATGGAGATAGCCATACACTAATACTGATATTTCTTTTCCAGCAAATCCTCTTGGGCTGCTTTTTGTTAATATCTTCTCCCCAATGATCCTTAGTAGAACCAATAATCTTTTCATGCTGGTAAGATATAAATCAATAGTTTTGATTTAATAATATAACAGATACATGTGCAAAGATACAGTATGTCCATTTATATGAAAAGATGTTCAATATACTAAGTACTTTTACCAAATTACACCAATATTTTTACCCTAACACTCAGTCACTGTTACAGCTCCTTATATATGCTATACCTGCCATCGTCATCTGTTTCCTAGCAACAGTGGGCATCCAAAAGAGCGTTCCCCCAACGCCACCTTCTGCCAGCGCAGACACCTCCAGCTCTGAGCCTTTCCTACAAGGGATTAAACTGGTACCCCACACACTTTCAGAGCTTTGCATTCTTATAGGGCATGTTCACAACACATTTTTAAACTTGGGGGGAAAAAACGTTTCGACTACTCGAGAACATTCCTCAAGCTCCATGTCAAATAAGAGAAACAGAGAAGTGTTATTCCTACACACATCCTATATTTCATGCACAGTTGGTATAAAAAAACAAAAACCAAATAAAAAACACTTGGACACAGACTCATACATATAAACGTCCAGAAAATTGTTTTGTTGTTCCACTATTCATTATTAATTTTTTTTTACCGAAAAGCTGCTTAATCAGAGGTCACAGATGGTGTAACCAGTCATATAACATTCCATCAATTCCAGAATTATGGCACCCTTGGTAAAAAAGGTTGAAAAAATGTCTTTTGTGGTTAATTGGTGTAATCTTACATGAAACATATGAAAGAATTAATCACAAACACTTTTTTCAAATGAGCGTTTTACCCATCTTGACAGAGTGCCAATACTTTTGGAGCTGACTGTAGGCCACTGTAATTTTGGTAAAAGTGCATCTCATTTCCTTTTTTTTCCCCCTGCAGCTGCTGACAAATAAAGCCTATATGATCCTGTTGGTGTGTTTCGGCTCAGGCATCGGCATCTTCACCTGTTTCGCCACACTGCTCGAGCAGATTCTCTGTGTCAAAGGCTATTCGAATGTAAGTCAAAACCCATACTGATTTTTAATTTGTAGGTTTGTCAAGAAACCTCTTTATTTATCTTTGGTGCTTGGAGTTAGGATTTTGGACTGGTTACGCTTCTTATTGTTCAAAATAATTCACACTATATTATATATGCAGTCATTTCAAATGTTCTACCCAAACCACTAGAGGATTTCCTCTAACAAAGACACAACATCTGGATAAAAGTAGCATTTTTCAGGTCACTGTAAATGGTTAAAAGCATGGTGTTTTTCATTAATACATTTAAAATAAAATGTATTAACAAAAAAAATATGCAAACAAAAGGTCCTTGAAATTTAGTTTACATTACATTTACATTTATTCATTTAGCAGACGCTTTTATCCAAAACGACTTACAAATGAGAAAATGCTAGCAAAGTTCATTGCTCACAGTTGCAAGACAGTATATTATTGCCTTTGATCACATTCAAGGTCGCATCACTTTATACACGGTCTATGGGTTGTACTGAAAATCCACTTTTCATCCATTACAGTGGAACAGATCAGTTTTCTATACAAAACAGCCGGTGACTCCAAGCCAAATGTGGTTGAATTTAGGTACGTAAGGACCAGTTTGGTAATGGCAAGTGAATTGTGGTCCAAAAGCGGCCCAGCAGTAAGCAGCCACATTTAAAGCTTTTAACAGCATTTGGATTGCAGGCCAAAAATGGTACAAACACAACAAATGTGCTGCATTTCAGTTTTGGGCCAAAAGTGGCCCAGCTGTAAACAGCTAACTTGTGAATGTCCAATGCCAGATTCAGAGAAATTTCATCGCTATTATTCCGTGGTGAAATGTGGGCCAGATGTGTAACGATAAGTATGGGTTGAACCATCACTCGTTTTCTATCAAGGACGAAATTGAGATATAAATACGTAAGCAGTTAAAATAGAATGAGGCACAATCAGGGCCAATAAATAAATAAAAAACAATTTTGCACAGTGAGGAGGAAGAAGGGTGCCAATAATTCTGGATTTGACCACATATTGTCCATTATGTAAGGAATAAAACACTTGGAGTGCTGTTATTGGAAAATAGTCGACAATGGGGGTGGTGTAATGTGAAGTGGAGTTACAGTTACTATCCTGAAGTTCATTATTTACAATTTAATTTATTATTACACATTTATTTATTTTATGTGACAGGAAACATATTGACCGCTACAAAGCCCCAGACTCTGTAGAAATCTGAAATAAACATATCCTGACAGAAAGCGTCACCGTATCAACGTTATTTTTCTTTGTTAAATAACAACACGTTTTCTATCGGTTTCTCATTAGGCTTAGATCAGTGGCCCCCCCAAATGACATTAACATTTGACTGAGGCCCCCCTTTTGCAAGATGTCTTTAAAACACATTAAAAATACAGACTTCTGAATATATCCCCCTTTTTTTATGAATAATTACATCTTGCATCTTTACATTACATTATATTAGGAATTGATTGTGTGTCTGTGGTTGTCTGAGAGTGAGAAAGAGAAAATCATGTATTTATTTATTTTTCACACCAAATTGTTGAGGCCCCCCTGGCGGCCCCCACTTTGAAAACCACTGCCTTAGATTATGCATGCTCCTGTGAATGAGTCGTTACTATAGAAACACTAATGTATTAGAAGAAGCACATTTGAATTAACAGTTAGAATTACTACTATAAAAAATTAACATCCCATGTCTGGTGAGAGCTAAGTAATGAAAGGAGTTGTTTCCCTGTGGCAGGACTTTGCAGGATTGTGTGGCGCTCTCTTCATCGTGTCCGGAGTGATCGGAGCTGCTTTCCTTGGCCTTTTTGTGGACAAAACAAAGCTGTTCACAGAATCTATCAAAATCAGCATGTGCCTTACATCTCTGTCCTGCACCGCGTTTGCAGTGGTGAGAACAACAATCAGATCATTGATATTGTTTGTAGGACATGCGTGTCGTATTGTTTTAGCATGATTGGAATCCTGAAGAAAATTCATGCAAATTGTCTAATAGCAGTGGTGCTCAAACTAGTCCCCAGGGCCCTCCAGATGGTCTACATCTCACACAATTTGGGATTAAAGCAACAAATGTGGAGTTGGAGAGGGCCTGGAAGCCCTGAGGACTGCTCTGAGAACCACTTGTCTATACCATGTATATAAATAGGATTTTATCCATCACGCTACAGTCTGAACTCATACAGGGTTTCTCCAAATTCTCCCAGGTTTCTCAGTTGGAGGAGCAGAAAGTCATAATTGGTGCAGTTTGTGCTCTTTTCGGCTTATTCGGATTCGCCAGCTATCCAGTTGCCATGGAGCTGTCAGTCGAGTGCTCTTACCCAGTTGGAGAGGCAACATCAGCAGGGCTCGTGTTTATTTCAGGGTAAAAATCATCCTATACCATTTCTTAGATTAAATATTTAAAGGTCCTGATATATAATTTTTTTTATGAATGATTTTTTTTTTTATTAGGCAGATCCAGTCCATTGTGTACACCATGCTCTTACCAGCTCTGACCACAAAAGTGGCCCACTCTCCTCTGTCTGTGTGCGCTGCAGGTGATGATGCCAACCTGAGCTGGATGGGTGAGTGGTGCACAATCATACTGCAGCAGAGAATTTCTTAACTCAGGGGTTTGCAACTTCAGTCCTGGGTGGTTGGAGTCCAGCACAGTTTGGTGGTGAATTTTTTTTAACCACAAATCTCTTAATTCAACTCAGCAGTTAATGACCAGGTTTAGGATGTGTGTTAGAGCCAATAATCAACACACTGTGCTGGACTCCAGCCCTCTATGACTGGATTGTGCACCCTTGGGTTAAAGGAATATTCCAGCATTTATCAAGATAAGCTCTCTGAACTGGAAGTATAGTGGAAGGGTATTGGAAAGTACAAGAATGACTAATGGAAGTTGTTTATTTGAAATATTTATTAATAGGTTGGGGGTTCAAACCCTCTGGTATTCTACATGCAAGGGACATCATAATGTCTAACCATATTGTCCAAGCCTAGTTACCTAACAAACTGGGATTATGCAAAGAAAATTGTAGTGTACTGGTCACACCCATGCTATATGGCCAAAAGTTTGTGGACATCACACCCATATGTGCTTTTTGAACATCCTAATTCAGATTTAGTCCCATTGCTGTTTATAATAACTTCCACTCTTCTGGAAAAGGCTTTCCCTTGGATTTTGGAGCGTGGCTGTTGGGATGCGTGTTCATTCAGCCACAAGAGCATTAGTGAGGTCAGGCACTGATGTCAGGTGAGAAGGTCTGGTGCACAGTTGCACCCCAGTTCACCCTAAAGGTGTTCAGCGGGGTTGAGGTCAGGGCTCTGTGCAGGACACTCAAGTTCTTCCACTTCAGCCTTGACAAACCATGTCTTCATGGAGCTCGCTTTGGGCGCAGGAACAGGTTTGGGCCTCTTAGTTCCAGTGAACAGAAACTGTAATGCTACAGCATACAAAGACATTGTGTGTTTCCAACTTTGTGCCAACAGTTTGGGGAAGAACCACATATGGGTGTAACGGTCATGTCCACATACTTTTGGCCATAAAGCGTGAAAGATTGTGATAGATTTTATTCATCTTCATCCTTTGCGAAAGCAAAAATGACATTCACTGTATCATTCCAGTGGTAGAAACTTGGATAAAACTCTAAGAACAGCTCTTGGTCAGGGATTTGCTCCTATCTGTGTAGGTAATCAGAATTTTTGCAAGAATTTTCCCCTAAGCCAATACAAATGATGAAAAAAGAGATGCGTTGAAATGCAGCATCAATCAGCATTAATGTATTTGGAGTTGTGAAAGTGTGAAATAATGATCATTGGTTGTTTCACTACTATTACAACAAACCAAAGATGAGTGAAATATACAGGTCAGAGTGTTGAAGGTTGTGTAGATGGTCATCTCAGCACTGTAAATAGTTCAGCAAGTAGACCGAAACCAAAACCTTTAACCACAGTAGGACCAAAATTACATTCTAAGCATGTTGGAATATAACCGAGCTGGTGTAGGGTCAAACACACCATCAGCACTCGGCACAAACTCATTTGCTTTCATTAACATATGAAAAGGTCAAAAGAGGCCTCAATCAGCCTCGTATTATAAGGAGACATTTCCACACAGTGCTACTTGTCAAGTAGCTGCTCCGGACCTGTCTGATGCATCCTGATGCTGTACTTCTGGTTGGAGTTCATCACCTGGAAACCACTCGCTGCTGCTGAGGATGGACCCACATGGACAGCCTAAAGATCAGTGAGATTACCGTGGATGGTACCACTTAGAAACCATAAAGAAGGCTGCGGATGTTGTTCCTTGAGTAGCCGTAAGATGCAATTACTATGAACAGTTTTGCAGTCAAGTCTCCATCATTGAACAGTTGTTAACTTTTGACAACTCTGATGCTAATGTTCTTGCGTTGCTCATACGTTCCTGGTTACACAATTGCACCTTTTCCTCCCTACAGTATACAGTTATAGAAGGGAAATTATTTCTATTCTCGCTCATCACTGTCACCCAAATGAGGATGGGTTCCATTTTGAGTCTGGTTCCTCTCAAGGTTTCTTCCTCATTTCGTCTCGTTCTCTTTGCCACCGTCATCTCTGGCTTGCTCCTTAGGGATAAATTTATAAGTGTAAAATTGATATTTCTGTAAAGCTGATTTATGATGTGGTCCACTGTCTGAATTGAATTGAAGTAGTCTAGTGTTGATTAAGCACAGAACAGCCTGTTCTAAGTTATCTGAGACTCAGGCAGTTTCTACATCATTGTCACTTCCTCTTCACTGTAGGAAGAGTTGTAGTGGGTGAGAGGGAACGTTCCACGTTGAAAACTTCTGTTACATGCCCAGATATGCCTTGATGGTGCTAAACTCATTTGATTCTCTCCCTTTGTCTCTGCCCACACACACACAGTGCCTGTGCTGGTGATGGCTGGATTGTGTTGTTTAGCTTCCTGCACTTTTGTCGTCATCTTCCACACACAGTACCGGCGACTCAACGCAGAGGCTGACGCAGTCAAAACCCACTCCGCACAAACAGAGACGGAAGGAATGACGAACAGCAGCACGGATGCATGATGGGACACCGCCTCTAAGCAAAGCATCCGGCAGCATATATATGAAAAGCCAGCAGCAGAAACCACTGACAAGTTCCTGTGTACTGTAACAGTAACTTTTACCTCACGATGGCATTTTAAAAATGTTTCTAAACTCAGGCGTTTTTAAATGTAGGATTGTTACTTTCTAAATATTTTAAAACAATGCACATTTTTAACATGGTCATTCAGTTACGGTTACTAATTTTACATACTCTTGTACAAACTAAAGCCTAAATATTTTGACACATCAACCTTACGATTTTTTTTTTTATCATGGTATTTCATTTTCTAAACAGCACAAAACAAAAAGGTCAAAATCTCAAAAGCAGTGATTCTGATTACTTGAAGTGGTGTGAACTATGGGACATGCAGCATAGACCTCAATGGTGGTTTTTTTTTTTTTTTAATACTTATTTTATTTATAATATTATGAATGAAATTAGTGTATACATATGTATGAGACCAAGGGTCTTACAGGAATGAATGCGAAAGAACCACTAATTGGGTCTACTGAGTGGATCATAGCCACATAAATGTGTTAATAATAATAATAATAATAATAATAATAATAATAATTATTATTATTATTATTATTATTATAAAGTCTCTTTAAGTGTATTTAGAACATGCTAATATACTTGTAAAAGGTCATTTGAATATTTTGACATTTGTTTTTCTTTAAAATGGGAAAAAGATGAGGCAAGCCTCTTTTATTAAAAAAAAAAAAAAGTTTTATGCCATTGAGAATTCTAGACATTACATAAACGGTGCATTTGCTCACAACACATGATGAATGTTGTATGTTTTTTATTATTATTATTATTATTATTATTATTATTATTATTATTATTATAGTTTACACCCTCTAGGTTAATGCACTGTTCTAAATACAGGATGGTGGGGTACAAATGCACCGCACCGCTAAATAAAATAATTTTAGTGAAGCATTTTTTAAATTGTAAAATTTTGTGAAAAGTCAACACCACTTAGGGTGCTAGAAATATGTAAGATTGATGATCTAGACCAGGGGTTGTACTTTTTTTTTTGCAGCTTTTAGCTGTAACACGTTCCATGGATTCCCTCAGTAAAGATTTATTTCATGAACATTATTTAAATGTGTATAATACTGCAGTGATGATAACCGTTTATTTATTAGAAATATAGTCATCTATTCTATCTTCTAGACCATCGTAACTTTCCACCAACAGAAAACATTAAATCCGAACTGCAACCATTCATAGGGTACGTCTTTGAGTTATTGAAGTCTGGATTCAACTCGTTCAATTCAAGTGACCAGTCAAACAGGCAAATAACTATAAAACCTAAGTAAATAAAAACTGTTAATGATGGGATGTAACCAATTACAAAAATTTATTATTTTCACAAACCCACATGGCTATGCTTCATGGACCTCCTCACTTTCACCTCATTATCATTCTTGAGAGCTGTAAAATAACAGCCTGAATCAGTAAGAGACGCACACCATTTCCTTAAGAAAAAAAAAAAAAAAGGAAGATGGTTCCATGTATTTTTTTTTACAGTTCAAAAAAACCCAATTACAGTGACAGAAGAGCTCAGACAATGCAGGCACAGACTCGACTCATTTTAATCACATCCAGATCAAAATGACATTAAATATATAAAACTGCAGACAGTTTTTCCCTCAGTCTGGCCAAAATAAAACTAAAATCCCTCTTCTGCCCACTTATCCTCAGGTTTTAAAAAACTTGCTCCTAGCTAGTGCAGAATTATGATCCAGGTGTGAAAACTGAAAAAGATTCGGACTTAAACAAACAAACAAAAAAAACAAAACTCCAAACAAATGCGCTACACAAATAATTAAGAGCGGTTATCACTACTTGAGAATAAACAAAATGATTCCCATCTTAAAAGCTCAACTTACTTGTTTGGATGTAGCTAATAAGCCACACAACATACAAGCCAAGATTGAAAAGTTTGAATTGGGTGGTTGTGGGCTTGGGTTTAGAGCCATGGGTTCTGTGGTATGATCAAAGCTGCAGGGCGCAGAACTGCTGGTACACAGCCAGGATGTGGTGATCCAGCTCGGCCGTGAACAGCAGGTTCTCCAGCGTGCCCATGTACTGCTGGATGGTCACATGATGCTGCAATCACACACACACACACACACACACACAGGAATCATTAGGAAGTCAACACAGAAGGTTTATAGTCATCTGGGTCATTTTGTATGTCTAGTAACCCAAATCTCCTGAGGAACAACTCTGTGCTCGAGGAGAACTACTAATGCTCTTTGGAGGAGTTGCTACAAGTCTTTAATACATCAGCCTTCATGACTTGCTATTACTGGACACAGCTGCAGGTCCTCTAAAATGCTAAATATTTGATTTATGAAGTAGCAACTACACTTTGTGCTTTTGTAAACACAAGCCGTATGTGAAATGAAAAAGTACCATGAGGAAGATTTGTTGCAGCCGCTCGATGCAATTCTTATACCAGCAGGTGTTGATGTCCACACTGGCTGTCTCACAGCGCACCAAGTGCTCCGTCAGCATCATGATGAAACGCTGAGAAAGAGAGAAGAAAGCTAAGAATGAACAACAAAATCTAGCCGGGTTAAAACCATGGATGCTAAAAGATTAATCGGCGGTCAATTCATTCTCGTTAATAATTAAATCTATAAAACTTAAGAGGGTTGATTAAACAAGGTCACCATTAGAGCGTGTAGTTTTGAGGCGTGTGCTGGCTCATGCGCAGAACACGTGCAGCAGACACACGAGGAAAAGAAATTAAGCGATCGCGTCGTTGTTATGTTTGGGATCGTTTTAGTGTAAATGGCGATAAGGTTCATTGCAAACATTATGACTGTTTTAAAATACAATACGACAATGAGCAGCATGATCTATCGTTTGAAAAAGGTGCATCCAGCAGTCTCCGTGACAGGATACGAAACTACCCAACAAGACAATAACCTCCGTTTTAGCCAGGGAGAAGAAACTGGAGCGCGAAAGGCTGAAGAAATAACTGAACGTCTGCAAATGACATGCTGCCTATCCGTGTCGAAGGTAATGTTTTCGAGAGGATCAATTTCATTCAGCCGGACATTTTTCTGTCAAGAATAGCTTCCGAAATGGTTTAGCATATCATCTAACGGGTACCTTTAGCTTTTGAACATGTAATATATAAATAATGAAATGTTATCCATGTGAGGCATGGAAGTCTCAACTTCAAGCAGGACCGCTGAAGTAATAACTAAATGGCGTAGGCCTGTAACACGCTATGGACATTCATGAGTTTAAAATAAATAAATAAATAAATAAAAATTTTAACAAAAAGTACGCCATTTCTTATTCTCCAAATTTTCCGTAATATGCACAACATCCTACGCACATTTAGGAAGAAAACAACCGATTTGCTCATAGGACGCATTAAATATGAATACACTCACATGCACCGAGTGCGCATCTGAGACTACATTAGTGACAAGTTTAAAAAAAATACATTTTATTCACTTACGTGTGGAAGCTGGCGTTTTGAGTGGGGTTTGCACACCCGGTCATGGCTAAATGCCACTGTGGTATTAAGGTTAACGATTAATTGATCATTAATGTAAATGACGATCGATCATGGAAATTTTTGTAAATTGACATCTCTAGTTAAAACCCAAGAGCCAACACATCAGAATTTGCCGTCTGTATAAGGGTATAAATGGAGACACCAGCAGAAATTTGTCAGCTGTTGACCCTGTTGGACAAAACTACAACAGTAACACATGGAATCTGCCTTAGACCATTACTCATCACAAAACTGCCACAGAATCCTGCAAAGCGGACCTTCCTAAGCTAAAAATACATATAATGTATCTGTCTGCACTGACCACGATTGCCACGTGTAGATTCAGGAAATCGTAAGGTATCCCTGTGATTTATTTACTTTTATTGTGTGGAATTGTAGAATAGCAAAGTTTTTAAACAGGAACGTTTTATTTTTAAATGCAGATATCCCCATTTTCACTTTTGGAGGGGGGTTAAACAAATTTTAAATTGATATAACTTTTAACGGAGATGCATGTAAAAGAGAACTACATTTCGCTTCAGGAAAGCCAGTTGTTTGGAGTACAAAATTTCACCTTGAAAAATGGGTTCCTTAGGTTGCCACACCCTGGCTGATGCATATCTACAGCATGTCTCTCACTAGTAATAAAACTGCCTGAGCATGGTCCAGGTCTTACCTGGAAGATGACGAGGAAGAGGTTCTTCTGTTCGCTCTGCGCCGACTCTACTTTCTCCTGCAGCCTTTCGATTTGCTCCTCCAGCTGACCGTCTTCATCCTCGCTGTTCTTCTCCATGTCCTCTTCATCACCACTGTCTTTCTGCTAAAAACACAAAGACTTATTCCACTTGCTTTAAACACTGTCCCCTCACCACATTCATACCCACTACTCGACATAATGCACAAGCCCTTTTAGTGCTAGATACTCAATACAGCTTCAGTGCTTAACTTGACACAAACATGCACTGTTCAGGTGTCAGTCAGAACTGGTATTAACATGCATCTTGGGTTATCTTTTTTATTTTAACACAGAATCAAGCTACTTTTGAACAACCTAGCCATGGTTTCATGTTCATTTCCTTTTTGTATGTGCATGACTTAAGCATTTTGCATACGTTTATATTAATAGAAAATCTGTACAAACCTGTCCCATCCATTTTAACAGGAACATTTATATCCTTGCTCAATCATGCAATTATCATCAAGGTCAAGAGATTCAGTTCATGTTCACATTCACCTCAAGGTTTGACACGTGTGGTTGTTTCAGCTACTGTAGGATTTATATCAGCTCAAATCAGTCTGACCCACGTCCTCTGACTCCTCAACATGGCATTTCCACTCACAGAACTGCTGCTCCAAAGAACCCCCACCCCACCCCGTACAAACTCTAGAGACAGTTCTGGATGAAATTCCCAGGAGATCAGCAGTTTCTGAAATCGTCAAAGCGGCACCAACAGCCTGCCACAGTCATGAAGGAGATGACATTCTGATGTGTGATGTGAACATTAAGTTAAGCTCTTGGCCTGTATCTACATGATCTTATGCATTGCGGCACGGCTGCTACATGATTGGTTAACTGAATAATTGTATAAATGTGCATGGTTACAAAGGGACAATAATAAAGTGGCTGGTGAGTGTATAGCCACAGTACAGGAATAATTATTTGGACCAAATTTGAAAAAATTATACACAGACTAGATAATGATTTTTTCTCTACAGCTTAGTGAGTCATCTCTCTGCAATAAATTTGTACATATGTAATAAAGCATAAATGAGATTCAGTCCTTCAAAGATCTTAAACACTTCTGAATGGTAACATTAGTGTGGCCTTGTGCATTTGCATCTGCAACTCAATTTAATATGGTTTTTACTTCCCTCTTTAATTTAGATTTTTGTGGTTGTTGAAAGCACATGAAGCGTGATTCGATGAGCAAATAATGCACAAAAGCCACAGAGTAACACATCAACACAGCATTTATCAACCAATCCAAGTGCCATGAAACGTAATCCAACACGAATATACATACATATACATATATAGTGTGTGTGTGTATATATATATATATTATATATATATATATATATATATATATATATATATATATATATATAAATTATATATATATACACACACACACACACACACACACACACATATATGTATGTAAGTGATATTGGCTTGCTTGTGGAAGATCTGGCAACGTTTCTAGTCCCAAACCACGATCACAAACGGTCACTAAAGATGCATTCGAGACACGTAAAAAGGCCTGGTATGATCTGCTATCCATATCAGCTGTCCACTTGTGACCCACATAAACCAAGACGAATATTAATAGCACCTCTGAACACAGCCTTGGAGTCGGACACAGTGATCTAAAGGAGGCTCGACATGAAGTTCCCCATACCTTCTTGTGCTGCTGTTTTTCCAGCTTGTCCTTAGCTTCTTCCAGTTCCTTCTGGATTTTCTGGACATGTTTGTTCATTTTCCTGATAGTGGAGTGAAGAATCTCCCACACGTAAAGCCTGACCCAACCGATACAAAAGAACAAAATAAGGACCCACAGAGACAAGAAAAAAAAACACCATAACAGGACATGAAAACATACTTGGTGAAATCATGAGCCATGTCAGGAGAGAAGATCCAGTTGGCCACAGCAGCACAATCCACTATTTGAGTACGTATCATCTTATCCACCAGCACAGAGATCATCTGAAGACAGACAGGCACGTTGGCAATCATTAATATAAATGCACGAACTGCCTGAAGGTACAGTGTAGGACTAATTTAGTGTCATCCCCATTTGTAACATTACATTGTGCAAGAATACGGAATGAATTTAATAAATAAATAAATAAAAATTTTAACGTGTCCGAAGTGTAATCGTGTTAACACTAAATAAGCAATCCCAGTGGCTAAACAGTAGAACTTACCACTTTTCTAGGTCCCCATGAATATTTACAGGTAATTTCTTAAATTCCCATGACTGTAAGATTAGTCATCAAATTCGTCTTCCAGGATGCATAAGAACAGTGCTAACTCTAAATGAGGGAAAGTTCATGCAAATAATGCCAAAGCCAGTGTCCTGATCCAATCTCTGAACTCAATACTGTGCCTTATGCACCAGCCTTGATGTCCACACGAACTGATGATGCACTTATATTCAGTGTATTCAGGTGGCTTAGCGCAGGCTTATATTTGACCAAACAGGCAGGTTTCTGACCTGAGGGTGATTCTTCCACGCCTCGTACACCACCCTAAGAATGTGCAGCTTCCCTTCGTCACTCTCTGTTAAAGTCTTTAGCACTTCATGGAACCTGAGAAAGGCAAAACAAGAAAACATGAGAAAGTAAGACGACTCGTATACAAGCCATATGGCTAAAAACAGAACTGTTCAATACTCTACAGTGTGAAACCAGGGATAGGAAAAGTGCTCTTGATTGGCAATGGGGGGATGGTTAGGAGGAGAAATTTTTTGTTTTGTTTTTTTTATTTAAAAAAACAAAAAAAAAAAACACATTTTTACACTTGCAATTTCAGTAAATACATTTTATATTGAATAAAATCCCACCAGAACTGAAGCCACCATAAGAGCATGAGAAGATCAAACAGAATTGATTTCACAATCAATTTAAAATCATAGACCTTATTCTAGATCCAAGCTTAGACTGGCATTTTAGAACAAAAGGTTTTATGCATGTACCTTTTGAAACTCGTTAAATTAATGGTGCAAGCTCTTAACCTGAATCTATATTATATGTACATATATTTTACCTCCAGTGAATTACAGCAGGGTGAAATTAGTTAAAGCAGCAAAATTAGTTCTGGTGTCAGCAAAATGAGTCACTGTGGAGTGCAGTCTAGCACTCTGCTTTAAAAGTGATGAGATATGGTTTACTTCAGGGAAAGAAAAAGCATAGCATATAAGTAATGGCCTTTATATTAGATTGATTAAACTTCAAATATGTGTGTTGCGTTACACAGTAGTTTCTTCTCAGTGAAGCCTTGAGTGATACGGCAAAAGACTGAAATCTGAAATATTTCAAACCTGAAAGACTACAGTAAAACAATCTCCTAAATCTCTAATACGAAAACAATGTGCAAGCTGTGTTGTGCAAAAATGAAAACGCTAAGCAGATTAAATTAAGTCCTTTACCAGTGTAAGGCTTACATACAACGCAAGAAAGGTTGAAAGAGTTCTTTTGGGGAGTATAAACTTTATAGGTTGTTATGAACTACTCCTTAATTGCGGCCTTTTACAGCAGAAAGAGGGAGAATACCAAAAAGAGCACCGCAGACTAACCGGTCTAAGACAACACTCACTTTGCAAGGGCACTGAATGAGTGACTGCAGGACTTTGCAGCCAGATGGAGCAGTGTCTGCAGGAACACGTCTATTTTCAGTGGGTTGAAACCATCACCTTCATCTGATGAGGAAAACAAAAACTAAAGAGTTTAGGGAACGGATAGATCTACAAGTCTGTTTGCACATTTAGAATTTACAATGACAAATGATATTTATAATAAGTAAAGACGTATACGATGTATTATCTAATTACAGCTATTAGATAACTAAAATGTTAAATGAGGAAAGATACCATACCATCATCTTCGTCCTGGTTAGGATTTGGCACCTCTTTCAGGACAGTGAGGATCTCCTCGTTTGAGGCACGGTTTTTTATGGCATTTCCTACAGACGCTGCCACAACATATCCAGGCAAGGAACCTGCAGCAGAGAACGACGGCACAGGAGGACATGTTACACACTATAGTACACCAAGTTTCACCTGAACGGGCAGTATAGATGTACTACAAGAAAACTGCGCCCTCAAAGGATAAGTTATCAGCCATTAGTGAAAAGCTGTTGTTCCTCCCACTCTCATTTGAAAAGTCCTCTGCATGAACAGCCTTTTTTGGAAGAAGTGTTATAGGCAGCAGTACTTACTGCCGCTCTCATCAGCATATTTGTACTGAAACAGCGGTTCAGGTGGGATTAAAGCGGAGAAACTAGGAGGCACAATGTCCACTATCCGCTGGTGATATGACAGCCTGCAATTCAAGAATAAAAGCCAAAGTTAGGCAACATTTATAAGAATGTAGTTCCAGAGCTAATCCCTAATTACAAAAAACTTTAAATTATAGGGAAGAAAATAAATTGGAAAAAAAAAATCCACCTCATGCATTTTTCCAACACCTCTCTGACAAATTTGGGCTTGGGTTTATCAAGGTCCATTGTTAAACAGTCAGACCTAGGAGAAATGAGGAAAATCAATACAGCATTGATTACACCGAGATTTTACATAAATATAAAAAGGATTTATCTAAAATAAACGAAAATACGCACAAAAAAAAAAGTTGAACACGATATTTTGTAACACCACATTGTGTGTTCATGCTGCTCTATAGAGACACCAGTGAGCATGGTGAGGGCAACAAAGGTAATTAGACAAACGAACATTAGAAATATTAGGATTAGTTTTAATACTTGGATGCAAAATCTCTGCAGTCAATCACTGCCTGAAATCACCAACCGCGGAGTTTCCTCCCTTGAGATGCTTTGCCAACTCTTTACTGCAGCCGCCTTCAGTTGCTGCTCGTTTGGGGGTCTTTCTGCCTTCAGTTTTGTCTTCAGTAAGTGAAAAGCATGCTCGATTGGGTCGTGGTCATCAGTCATTTAAGAACATTCAGAATCTCTTGGGTTCCTTTCACAGTACGTTTTGGGTCATTATCAATCTGTACTGTGAAGTGCCGTCCTATCAGTTTTGTAGAATTTGGCTGAATCTGAGCAGAAAGTATAGCTCTATACACTTCAAAATTCATCCTGCTTCTTCTATCAGCAGTCACAGCATCAATAAACCCCCGTGACCCAGTTCCACTGGCAGCCATACATGCCCTCGCCAGTGTATTCCTTCTTTTGAAGAATGTACCAAATTGTTGATTTGGCCACTCCTAAAGTTTCTGCTCTCTCTTTGATGAGTCCGTTTTATTTTGTTTTTTCAAGCTAATAATGGCTTTCTTCACTTGCACTGACATCTCTTTGAACTGCATATTGAGAGTTCCCATGAACAGCTACCAAATGCATATAGTTGTCATGGAGAAGAAAAAAAAAAAGAAAAAAAAAATTGAGGAAACTGCTCATCAGTCAATTGTCAATTTACTTTTGAGCCTGAGAAAATGGAGGGATGCAATAAAATGGCTGTAATTCCTAAACAGTTAGTGCAATATTTTTGTTAAACCCTTTGAATTAAAGCTGAAGGTCTACACGTCAATCAGCTACAAGTCTATTGCTTCACTTCAAATCCATCGTGACGTACAAAGGTAAAATGTCACATTGTGTCGCTGTCAAAATACTTATGGACCTGGCTATATGTACAAGTTAGTGTGCTTGTAAGTATGTACAGTGCCCCGACTAATATTGGCACCCTTGGTAAATATGAGCAAGCAAACACACACACACAAACTGGATATAGATACAAGTATATTATTTAAGTTACCGGCAAGCAATATGAATGTCTGTACTAGTGATCACTAAAATCATTATTTTCGACTGCTGACCATCACAGATCAGTCTCCTACATGTTAAATGTTCTTATTTCAAAAAAAAGGCTGCGCCTGACCAGGAGTGATCGATATTTGTAGCAACAACACTACAACACATGTGCCATGTACTTAATTACAGATTGAATTAAATCATTCTTGTAGCAAAACAGTTGTAGTGTTGCAGTAGTGTAAGTACTAAAAAAGTCCTTTACTTTTTTAACCACTTCTCTCATGCGGTGCTCAACAGCGAGCTGTTACTGACCGCATCGCATCGGTACCATGAGTTAGAACCATTGAACGCTAATCAATATGGACTAGAAAGCGTCCGTGAAGCCGGTTGTCCGGCTAATACAGTTTGTGAGTGAGTGGATGAATAATGTATGTAGATGTAAAACGTCTCACCAGTCGTCCCAGCTCCATCTGAACTGAAAGTTGCTCAGATGATGAGAGAACCAGTTGATGAATCTAAAACAAAGAAATAAGTTCAAACTAAACATGTAAATCAAACTACACTGAATGTTTTAAAAACGATATTAAGGAGAACTGGTCAATATCATGCTACTCCACAGGCTCAGTGTTTTGTTTTTTCCATAATTTGATAGACCTGGTTTCAATGGAGCAACACAATATACACGAGAGAATAAAAAATAGAAAAAACAACATTTACAAGGTTTTTTTTTTATTAATAGTATTAATCAAAGCATTATTAATTCAAGTGGTGCAAAATCAGCATGTCACACAGGCTCACACACTCACCGGTCTATGCATGTTGTGTTCATTGTGTCCAGTCTCATGTACATCATCTCTGTGGCTTGTGCAAGCTTACAGCAAAGTTAGGTTAAGTTGCAATTCTAAATAGTTTGGGGGGGGGGGGGGGGGGGACCCCGCAATACATATGACAGTATTATGCAACATGAGAAAAGTTCTCCTTCTTCCTCGTGGATCACCTTTACAAGACAATTTGGTAAATTACTGTTCTCACAAGACAGCTAAAGGTCATATTACCATAGCTCTTTTCTTAAAGCACCCCTACTATGCTTTTTCAGATATTAACTTTCATGTAGTGTGTTATGTAGTTGCTTGTGAATGTAAGAAGTCTGAGAAGTTTCAAAAATCAAAGTGAACGACAAATTTGAAAAAAAAAATTTCTTTAATTGACTCCCAAAAGAAGGAACCGATTGTGAACAGCTAAAACGAGTCGTTAGTAATTCCAGACTCTCTCTGGCCCACCTCTGGTCTTCACTGGCTGCTTGCGAACAGCGTGTACTTTGACCCAACCTCAAACACTACAGCTGAGGTTGCGTCCTGAGAGATTTAGGTTCATGTCTAGAAAACGTTTTCTGTGCTGCAAAGCAAAACCACTTTGCATGGACTATCAAACGATGAGGATGTAAAGCATCAGTGGTTAGAATTCATTTTAAACGGATACCACAGCAGTTCAACTCCGACCTTCGTCTGTGTTTCCATCATTTCACTGACGAATGCTTCTCAAATCCAGCTGAAGTAAACGCAGGATTTGAGAGGTGTTTAATCATTAAAGACGAGGCTGTTCCCACTTTATTTGGACCATCTTGTGCCTCAGGATCACAACCTGCAAGTATGATTTATTGTTTTTTATATTATATATATATATATATATATATATATATATATATATATATATATATATATTCTACATATATATATATATATATATATATATATATATATATATATATATATATATATATATATTCTACTGAGTGTTCCAAATGCATAGATTTGTTTTGTTTTTTTTAAGTCATACATGCGATGGTGGTTCGGGTTGATCTTCCGATGAATCGCTATCAGACTTGGGCTCAAATTGATAGGGTAAAACCAACGACATTGTTGCTGAGCTGAAATTAGATATGGTAGTGGGTGTTTCCTTTCCGACACATTCTGTAAGCGGTAGACCAATCACAACAGACTGGGACATCTGACCAATCAGAGCAGAGTAGGCTCTCTGAAAGGAGGAGTTTAGAGTGAACGGATCCTTGAAAGAGTCGTTTGTGACACTGAGGAAAACGAGGTGATGCTGCAATGTAAATTATGAGAAAATGAAAGTGTTTTTGACCTGGGATACATGTAAACCTATTGTACATGACCTCTAAAACAAAATGACACTTTTAATATAGCATAATAATAGGGGCACTTTAATAGTAATTAACTCCTCCTCCAATTATTTAATATTTTTCCAAGTTTCCAGGAGTCAAATAATCCACTACAAGAACACCAAATCCTTCCACACCCCTTCACTTGCCCCGAACACTATCCTGCCAATGTATGTAACTAACTAACTCCAGGAAAGCCTTGAACTGCAAGGCACAACAGCATTGTAGCAGTAGGAAAGGATACAACTTGAGGTAACGACCCAGGCTGCAGCTTGCAGAGCTCAATCAGTAATGCAGTGTACATGACGTCAATGTGGGGAGGACAGGGTAGCTGAAAGAGCTCACCAAAGATCACCTAGAGGAGGACGTTACAACTTTAACAGTGTGATTTAACACAAAATCACAATCAGATAATACTACTGACCATGTCAGGAACATACAGAATTACACAGGATGTGTCCTCCTAAGGAGCTTGGTTAGAGTATACACTATTTAGGCAGGATTAAATATCAATAATAAAATGATCAATATAAATGAGGGTGTTTACATGTTTACGCTGTTATTTTATAATTTACCTCAACAATATGATAGTTTAGAGGAATCTTGCTTTTGCCAGGATAGCTCAGCAACTGTGCAGCACTGAAACAGGCACAAGACATGAGAAACAACAACAACAATATTAATAATAATAACAACAACAATAATAATAATAAACTAGTTCATGGCAATATAGATGTAAAAACAAGAATAATGCTGACATGACTGCTTTAAGGTGCAATCAAGCTATTTTGTGCTCACCAGGTCTTCCTTTCTCTCCAATGAGATTTGATGATGCAGTGCAGGTTCTCTTCAATCACAAACCTCTCTACAGAGTGACTGCCAGGCATGACAGGGCCCTGAGAGCAAAACACCTCAATCACACATGCAACACACTTACAGAGGTAAAGGGCTGATATGGCAATGATTTGGGTTTCATGTGACATTAATGGTTTATCTTGAGCATGTAATAATTTTTTAACTCTGTTATTACGGTGCCAATATTTCTTGTACAATTTGCAGTAATAACAATCCTTATATTAAACAGGTCTAAGTGTGTGCTGTTATTAGAGGGCCAGCCTTACTCTGAGATAATCGTTACATACAAGCTCATCCCACGCACACACACAATGCAGGAAATGGAAAAAAGCCATTAAAGAGTAAAAAATGTGTAAAGAAAATGCAGATGTGTGCAGAACTAAAACAAATAAGACATGAACTGACTTCGACTGTGTCAAACAAAATTTACATGATGTTAAATATTTAAAGCTTTTGTTCTTATTTACATGAGTACGTGGAAAGAGATGAAAAGGCCCTTCCCGACATAAGAAGTGTGCAAGAGCTGCTGACATTTCTAGCGTTAGATGGACGAGACTGTACCTCAGGAGCATCGGTGTAGTCGAACATGCGGAAGACGACACTGGGCATGGGGTAAACCGCATCGTCAGAGTGAGCTGGAGGAGTGAAAGGGGGCAGGTTGTGCTGCAGAGCCTCACACAGCACACTGTCAAAGGCGATGTACGGCCTCAGGATGTGACGCTCCTGCCAGCGATCCTTCTTCAGCTTCTGCACCTGAGCCCACAGACAGTCTAGATACTATGAGGGGACAGGAAAGGACAAGATCAGTTAGGAGTTATTTACGGATAAATCAAATTATATTCAGCAAAAAGATCTGTGAAGGTTTGTTTTTGCACAATGAGATGTGATATACACTACCGATCAAAAGTTTAGACACACATTTTTATATACATTTTCCCCCCTCATTTTATAATAAAAATAAAGTCATCACAAATGTAACTATAGAAATTATGCTGTGATAAAAAATTTAGTATTTTAGCATCTTCAAAGTAGATGCGCTTTTTGCCTAGAATTTCCAGAAATTCTTGAGGAATTTCCCTGAGATGCTTTTTAAACAGTATTAAAGGAGTTCACACCTACGCTGGACTCTTATTGGCTGCTTTTCAGAATAATTCGCTCCGAGTCATCCATTAAAAAAAAAAAGATTGTAAACAAAATGTTAGTTTTCTAATAAAAGAAATGAATATGTTGGCACAATTCTATTTTTGTCTATAACACCGATTTCAAACATTTAATCATACACCTTCAGATCAAAAGGTTTTTAAGATCATGAGAAACCTTTCAGTCGAGTGTCTCTAAACTTTTGACCGGCAGTGTACGTGTGTGTGTGTGTGTGTGTATATATATATATATCTCAATATATAGTAGCACTGTATAAGGTGGGTAATATGATGCTATGATGATGCATGTTAACATACTAGAATATAAACCGAAATATCATGAAATTATCATACATTATATATCGTAAAAGGTATTGAGATATAATGAACGTTTAACCATCCCACCAGCCGCACTGTACAGTACTGGAATCCAATACTGCAATACATCAAACTACGTGAATCTCTTGTTTTTAATCAGAAACAGCCATTTTGTTTGCTTGGTTCGAGTTTGTGTGGAAATACTCATGTGCCAGTAAAATACTCATGGAGTATCAAGAAAGTTACTTAAACCTTTCTCGTTATGACAAAGCCAGTTTATTTATCCATCTATTCGTCAGTCTATCCATGTATCAAAATCATTGTCTCTCAGGTTGGTGAAATAATCACATCACAATCGGTGATATTATCTAACCAAATGGGATTTCCCCACACCCTTAGAACAGATCCCGCATTTTTATTTCATTACTCTTATGACGCAGTGTTTTGTGTTCATAGATTAATATCTGCTCAGGCGGCGCTAATCAAAGGCCAGTCCATGCTAGGATAATGGAGTTTGAGTGTCACCTCTTCCTGTGGATGGGGCTTCTCTGCTGTCCACACTTGCAGCATGACCACATGGGTCTTCTGCCGTCTCCTAAAAAAAACACAGGGTTTGCATTAAAAAATAAATAAATAAAATCACTACACCTGTCACAGAAGTTCACTTCCTTGTTTGATTTGACCAAATCCCATTTTAAAATATAGTGCTTGTTTTGGTTTCAGATCAACCCAATACAAATACCAGTACTGTACAGTACTACTATCATGTTCAAAGCATTCTTAAATAAGACACAGCATGGAATAAAGGTGATCTTTGGTAACGTGCATTGAAGCCTCACCAGTCGACCCAACTTTTGAAATTCGCTTCATTCGACTGAAACGTTTATAAGTTTGCAGCGCACAAAAATAAACCTAATAAAAAGGATCATGACGTACTTCAAATAGCTATCGATCTGATTTAGTAGGTGATCCATCTCCACGTCCTTCTTCTCATAGAGCTCTTTCCCAACCCATGGCATGCAGGACAGAACAGCGTACACATACCAGTCGGAGCGCACCTGCGAAATATTAGCTCAGGGTCATTCCACTGACCATCAATAAGTTTATACTGGAGTTTTTTTGGGGTAAGGTTTGAACAATAGTGAAGACTTCAACAGCTTTCAAAAAACCCATACCTGTGGTATGTCCTCCTCCTGCGTGACACTGACAAAGTTCTCGAACATGGCGAGCATAGATGGAGCTGCAATGACATGGCAGTTCACCAAGTCACTAAGGAAACGCACCTACGGAGTCAGAGATGCAGGTTACAAACCATTCAAACGACAAAATAAAGCGATTTCCATTTCTTACTCATGTGTACTCCTTACCAGGTAAACGGCTTCGGAGTAAAGGTTTGACTTCAGAGTCTCCTTCAGCTGCCTGATCATGGCCTCAACAAACTCCCCACCAAAGTTGTAGTTCCTCGCATTTAACAGACCCACCAGTGTCGTGTAGACGGATAGCTTCTCCGGTAACAGACGTGCGCTGCCAAAACACATTTCATCCTTCATCCGTACGTGGAATGTTTAGAAGCATTTTATGCTTGCCATTGAAACGATATGTTGACAATAATGACACGTCGATTACACCATGAATGACTTACACGGCACATAAGATGCGCAGGATTTTGTTTTTGTAATTAGGGAGATCTGCTTCCAGGACACCTGCAAGGCCTTCTAAATTACTCTCCAATGATGAAGTACTCTGAACAGAGACCAAAAAAAAAACCAGCAGTCAGCAGAGTGTATTAATTACCATTTCAGTCTAAGTTGAATAAACTACAGCAATTGGCAAAAAGGAAAAAAAAAAAACCTTGCACTTTGCTCCAGTGCAAAATTAGAAAAAGCGATGAGGTAAACGGCTAACGTAAAGCCACATAACCTTTTTTCCCCTTTTAAAAAATAAAATGTACTGTGAAATAGCAGGTAGAGTCAGTATTTACAAATTCAGGATAAAAGTGCAGCTATACTTTCAGCTTTCCAGCAAAAATCCGCCTGCAAACTTTAAGCCTCACAGGGCCGTAACCAGCATCAAAATATTAGTGAGAGCCACGACTGCCTTTACCTGCTTATTGTAAATTACAGAACTGTCCTTCTCTTGTATATTATATTAACATAAAACTGATTTGTTCTGTTCAAGAAACTTATGCAAAGCAAACATTATGTTTCCAACAATGTTACATACGGTAATTAATAAGAAAGTGTGCAAACTTTTCTAGTGTTTAAGGTTTAACTAAAACATGCAAGCGGCAGCTTCTTTCCTCAAAAGGCTGGTGTTTACTGTAAAACCCCACATACACGTGCACTCAGGCTGGAGTGATGGAAAATCGTGTGCCAAGGGGAAAAGATATTCCAGGTGTGATTCTGAGAAGACTGTATCCATAAAGCTACAGCTGCCAGTTACACACGCGGAGGTTTGAGTCATTTTTAAAAAATAAATTACGGCTTGTGATAACGCGTCCTAACCCACATCAGCAAAGTTGAATAACGTGGAGATATGGACAAGTTTAAAGAGATGTATATTTATGGAAAGGATTTTAGGAACTACTGCTTTAACTCATGGACTAAATGTGTATTCGAGTGAAATATTTTCCTGGTGTATTACTTTTTCTCCAACTCGGCATATCAGCGATTCCAGTCGATCCTCAATTTCGATCGGCTCAGACGTCCTCCTCCTTTTGTGAGGCTGTCCACCTGGTGTACGAGAGAAAGAAATAAAATAAAATCAGCAGGTGTTACCATTCAAAATGATTATCATTTACTGTTCTTTTAACACCATGCCAGCAAAAGTGGCTATTTTCACAGCAAGATCAAGGTAGGTAAAGCAGGGCATTCCAGTTATGCTTACAAAATTTGAGCAGCGTCAAAAACAACATCTGTATGAGGTCCTTCACTTTATTATTCTATAAAAACACCAGGATCAATTAGATTCTAAATACATATTTTCTGAGTAAAAGTGTTGTCTAGTAACATTAAGAGCAGGACAGTCTATCAACACATGTTTAAGTCCTTCTTGTTTTACAGGAATCACATGTCAGTGGTTCTTCACTGTTCAGTAGGAAAGCATGTGTATGACTTGAGGGTAGTTACAGTTCAAAATAAGAACCCAGGAGAGAAGACCAAACTATAACTATAAATCTACCTGTCCATCAGGACATTCAAACGTTCCATATATACTGTAGGCAAGACTACAGGCTCAGTAAAGCAAGCAGAACTGAGGGTGCTTTCACAACTTTGTCCATTGTTAGAACTCCAAGCTGTTTCAGATCGAAGACTTTTTTGGGCGAGACACAAACGAATGAATTCACATCCGTCCAAAACCCAGAAGAGAACCGTACTCGGACCACCTCTAGAGATGTTCATGTCGTGGTCAAATTGATGTGTCTGCTGTAGGGTCTAAATGGTCCCCAAGCCACTTAACATTCTGCTTTTGGCTAAAGTTCCTGCCGTCCATTTTCAACTGCAGTTTTCCATCACATCGCAGGTAGCAAAATAAATAAATAAATAAATAAATAAATACTCTAATGGCTGCCATTAGGGTCATTTAGTTCAAGAAAAAAGCAAGCAGTGTTAAGCAGCAATGGAAAAGATGAACACAGGCTAATAGAGGCATTGTGGCGCTAACAATTACACAACCGAACAGGCAGCAGTAATAATAAAAATAGCAACAATAATAACGTGAGAACTTTCCTTGTTGCTTTCGTTGTTTCTGATATTTCACTTCACGCCTGTTTTTGCTCTCTCTATTTTGCATCCATGGTCAAACAACTGTTTTGAGTGACACCGTCCATAATTCAGAGAAACACTGGGAGAGGAGCTGTGGTCTGAGAGCTCATCGATAAATCAGTGGATAAACTACACAGAAGGAGAACCGTATCCCCTTTGTGTCCGCTTAAGACACAGTATGAACACCATGTGAACTGAGGTCCATCTCAGAGAGTTCCCTTTAGCAGGACTGAGTATGGATCATTCATAGTATTAAATATAGCTGAGGCTGGGGATAGAGATATCTGGACCAGGCTTCTCAGACTGATACCCATAATGACCCCCATCCAGGAGAAGAGGGGAGACCGACAGAAAGAGAGAGAGAAACAAAGTGTGAGACAAGAGAGAGAGAGAGACACAGAAAGAGAGGGACAGACAGAGAAAGAGAGACAAGAGAAAGGGAGAAACAGAGAGAGGGAGAGAGACAGAGAGAGACAAGAGAAAGGGAGAAATAGAGACAGTGAGAGACAAGAGAAAGAGAGAAATAGAGATTGAGTGAGTGAGAGAGAGACAGACAAAAAAAAGAGAGAGTTTGTGTGTGTACAAACACATTAAGCTTAGTACAGCAGGCATGGCTGGGTTGTTTGTTGCCCAGAAGTAAAGAAAGAATCAGTGTGACTCCATTACTATCAGTTCCCTGTTGGAAAGTTAAAGGGAGCGTTATGGCGCAGTTCTCTCTCTCCATTAACTCGCTAAATCCTTTAAACATTACACACTACTGTCGGTTTCACCAAATTCCCGTCCAGGCGTTATAAGTAAACCGAGCTAGCTCAGCACCAGAACTGTAGTGCCGTTGTTTTTTATACCCACCCGTATTAGGACAAATACCGCGGTCTGTGCTTTGACTGACAGAACGCATCGAGTCTCTCCTTCCAATCACCGGACCGCGCGTGAACTACTTAACCAATGAAATAACAGCAGGCGGGTCGTGTTGGAGTACGGATGGGAACAAACAAAAGCTGGCCGTACACCCAATGGAGCTAGTTAGCTAACATGAGAGGGAACACATGTAACTCACCATCATTTTCGTCGCTATGTCTTCTTCTAGACATCTCCCCCGCGAAGTTTAGCTCTTTTCAACTCAAACACAAACCTCCCGTGTGAGCTTTTGGGCCTTCTTTGAATTAAACCCCTATCTTCTTTAAGTTTACACACCGCGAGCTACCTGAGTGTTAGCTACAACAGCTAGCCACCGCTGTGAAAATAAAAAGGGGCGGGAATAGCTCGCGAGGAACACATCCGGGGTACAAGTGGTTCCTAACAGGAAGTACAAAATAGCCCTTCTTTGGGATAAAGCTCAAATAGTAACCCAAGGAACCTCGAGTGCACTACATTAAGTGTCAAATGTATTTCCTCACACCATAGGTAGTGTACTTATGTATGGTGTTTGGAGATATTAGGGATTAGTCCTCATCTCACTTACATAGAGAGCGTATCGTGCTGCATGGAGAAGTTTTAAATGGACAGCAATGCTGTGTATACATTTTAATAAGTACACACGGGTTCGTCTGAAATTAGAAAAGACGTCATTTTAATCTCTCTAGAGGTCTATGAGGTGTTGCGTTTGATAGTGAGTTAATCAGTCCGCGTAATAAACCCACACATTTCCTCTCATGTGTTTTTAACTCCTGTACACGTCTTGGGTTCAGTCGACTCACATTAGGATGGACGGTGATGATTTGGGAGAAAGTGTTCTTATTCATTTGGACGTCGAGAGTCTTAATCCTGCGATCGTTACACATGAGAAACAACAGAAATCTGAGTTTTCCACCACTCGGAAATGCTACTCTTATATAAAAAAGAAGGTACGTCTTATTGCTTATACATGGAAATAATAATCATAATCGGGGTGCCATTATATAGTGGAAAAGGTGGACGTGATTTCAAGGGTCCTAAGTAAACAGAAAACAAGATGTGTCTAGTGTATTAACCTGTCAATGATACCGAAATGTCTACGTTTCATTCCATATATTCTCTTTGTAATCATATTCGTTTAAATTGGGTTGATAAGTTGTTGCTCTTGTGTGTTTTTGATATATTTTGTGACTTATAATGTTATATATTTACAGTTTACAGTGCCATGGCTTCCCACTTTACTTCCCTGGCCACCCCTTGAGTTTTTCCACATTTTGTAGTATTTATTACTCATAAATAAAAACATAAAAGTTGTGATTGCGTAAGTATTCGACCCCCTACATGCTCCTGGAAATCCCTGGAGTTTGTTATAGACATACCTAAACAATTAGCATCATGAAGACCAAGGAGCTCTCAAAACAAGCCTGGGACAATGTTCTGGAAAAAGTTTCAAGCAGGGTTTAATCATTTTAAAGAAAAAAAAGAGAAGAAGAAAGAGAAAATTTGAACACCCTGTGGAGCACACATTATTAAAAATGGAAAGAAAATGACACAACCAAAACTCCACTCAGAGGAGGCTGTCCACCAAATGTCAGTGACCATGTAAGGAGGACATTAGACAGAGAAGCAAGTAACTCTGGAGAGATCCACAGCACAGATATGAGAAGCTGTTCACAGGATAACAATATCCCAGACACATCACAAACCTGGGCTTTATAGAAGACTGACAAATCATATGAAATCCCGTTTGGAGTTGGCCAAATGTTAGAGAATCAGAAAACCTGTGGAAAAACATGGTTCTCTGGTCAAATGACACCAAAATTAAACTGTTTTAGCCTTTGCACAAAACCCAACACTGTTCATCACCCTGAGAACATCATCCCCACAGTGAAGCCTGCTGGTGGTAGCATCATGTTCAAAGTTACCCTTGGCCTCTTGATCCTGAGCCTCACCACAAGCATTCCAACTATATATGTCTTGAATATATGGTGCAAATGATAAATAAACTTTGGCTTGACTTTACGTACACCTGATGATAATAATGTATGTATAATTGTGTCATTATTTAACTTTTCTTTTATTTGTAGACCTTTGCAACATTTGTGGCGTCTAAGAGGGTCCCAACATCTACACAAGACACCTCATCACTTTGGCACTGCTGTGACCAGGCATTCTCAGAGCCCTCGTCCATCCACAAACATGTCTCCAATGTCCATGCGAATGAGATTGACGAGCTCACCGGTGCAGCTCTGGATCAGATGCTGAAGCAGTTCAATGCCGACGGCTCTATAGATGATCCGTACGACTGTCAGTCAAAAGGCACGTCCTGCTGGATGCCTGATACAAGCCACCTTTCTGAGGACAAGCTTAGCAAGTAGGTTTTATTCTGCAGGCCTTGGACATTACTGTCTGTACACAACTACATGCTTATGATGCGTCTGTGCGATTGCTTGCAGAGGACCAGGTGAAGTCATCTTGTATTACTGCTATTGTCAGATAAAAGAGCCCAGGTTCGTTTGTGACTGGCAGAATGAGCTGTGTTCAAAGCTTCGCCTCACCGGCAAGGTAAACAGGGTGCTTTTCTTATCTTGGGTATTGTTGTGGTATGTCATTGACTGCGCTGCATTTTGTTCTCGTGCAGGTACGTGTGGCCACGGAGGGCATCAACGGAACAGTTGGTGGAACCAAAACAGCCACCAACCTTTACATCAAGGCAATGCTGGCACATCCCATATTCCAAGTAATGCAAGCAGAAGATTTCAAGGTAAATAAACAGAAATTCAGTTTATTCCACATTGCAATGCATTCTTATACAAAATGGCTGGTTGTATTTTGAAACCAAACGTTTTCGATTCATCATCAGACTAGCGAAGGTGGTGCAGAGTGTTTTCCTGAACTTAAGGTTGGAGTGTATAAAGAAATTGTCCCAATGGGTGTGGATCCAGATATAATCTCCTACAGATTAGCAGGTAAAGAAGAATCAAGTTTCAATTTTGACATGACTTGACGCATGGTGACTTGCATAAGTTTTCACCCCCCCTTGGAACTTCTCCACGTTTTTGTAGTGTTACAACTTGGAATTGATTTTAACTTGATTGGGATTTGATTTACAAACAATTGTAGGTGAAATTTTATTTATTTATATATATATATATATATATATATATATATATATATATATATATATAAATTTCACCTAGGATTGTTATTGTTTATATATAATATAAACATAACAAAATGTGGACAGTTTCAAGGGGGTGAATACTTATGCAAGGCACCTTCATGAGTGGTATTCTTTGCCATATAGGAACACATTTGGAGCCTGAGGAATTCCACAAGGAGGTGCAATCTCTGCTCAAAGCTGGTTCCTCGAACAGTGATACAATTCTGCTGGACTGTAGAAACTTCTATGAGAGTAAAATAGTAAGCCTCTTTAATGAAGTCATTTCCATCAATAGAAGAAAAGTTGTTACATGGAATCAAAACAGTCAGAGTCAATCATGAACTACTTTTATTTTATTTTTTTAGGGTCAGTTTAAAAATTGCTTGGCACCAGATATTCGCAAATTCAGCTACTTCCCTGACTACGTGGACAAGAACCTGGACCTTTTTCACAATAAGAAGGTGCTGATGTACTGCACCGGGGGCATACGGTGTGAACGAGGGTCCGCATATCTCCGTTCTAAAGTGAGTTTTAATGAAAATATCCAGTACAAGATGCACGCGCGTGTCTTCTCATTCTCCATTAATAACTGGGGTGTGATTGTGCAGAACGTATGTAAAGAAGTGTACCAGCTGAAGGGTGGCATTCACAAGTATCTGGAGCAGTTTCCTGATGGTTTCTACCGAGGGAAACTTTTTGTCTTTGATGAGCGATATTCAATCTCATTCAACAGTGACATCATCTCAGGTAATGTAGAACAAGTGCATACTGGATCTCTTCCTTATACCGAAGTTTCAAACACATACACTGCAGTGCCACTTTATTAGAAACACTGACCTTGTTATCTCCCCTCACAGCTGTTTAATTACCCATATAGGTGCACTTTTTTAGTTCCACAATTACTGACCGTAGTCCATCTGTTCCTACGTATCTCACTTTTCTACAGATTGTAGGTACTGTGGGACTTCATGGGACCAGTATCAGCTCTGCTCTACTGATTTCTGCTGCCAGCTTGTTTTATCCTGTACCTCTTGCAGGCAGAAAGGCCTTACAGCCTGCTGCCCAGTGTGCCAAGCCAAAGAGCAGACACCCAGCAGCAGCCCTTCGAGTGGACATGTGCACAAAGAAGAGTGCGAATGTACACACTCCCGGCCCAGAATCCCTAAAGACACTTCATGATGAGCAGGTCTCTGGGGCTTCTTCTTGTCCGGCACCCAGTACAGAAAAAAATATTGTGTTTACAGGAAAACGTCTGTGACTGAGGACAAAGTTGTAGACATTGTAAGAGTTTGATGTAGGAACAGGCAAGATTTTATATATATATATATATACACATACATATATATATACACACACACACACACACACACACACACACACACACACACACACATACATATACACACACACACACACACATATATATATATATATATATATATATATATATATATATATATATATATATATATATATATATATTTAGCAGACTTCTAACAGAATTTCTTTAGTTACTTTGGAAGCGAACGATTTGATGATCAATTGTGCAGTGAATCTTTTGAACTGCAAAATTTTACAAAATAAGAATTTAAAGCACCACTGAATTCGATTTTTCAGACATTTTAATGCAGCTCTTGCAAAAAAAAAAAAAAAACCCTACATGTTGTAATACATTACATTGTGTAAACGTGTACATGACGTGATGATATTTTTGTGAACTTCATAGGTCTGGTCATTTTAAAACATCAAGTTGTCCTACACAGTTATTCTAGATATCTGCTTAATGCGTTTAAGAACAATTTCTGTTTGATCTTTTAAATAAACTCGGATGGAAGAAAAAAATTTAAATAAGTGACATCAGCTAGCGAACTTTATTCCATGTTTTTAGTTACATTAATACAAAAGGACAAAAGAAATGCATTAACAGAGGCACAGAGTAAATATACTCCAAATACAAGGGCACGGTTTTGGCAATGGACAGAAATACAAAACAAAAACACACACGTTCAGTTTGTTCATTATTTCCCACAAAAGACGACCAAGCGAATCTATACATCATGTCTTACACCACACACACAGGCACCGTATGATTTCTTCTTCCCTTTGTGAGAAAGTGAAGTGAACTTTTGGCCATATATACACACACATCTGCAAACAACATTTTTAAAGGACATGATTAAGTGTTTATTTAAAAATTCAAACCAGTTATTAGTGTAACCTGAAATAGGTAGTATTACATGATGGCATGCTTACCTGACAGACAAGGAGACTATGATTGAGAATTACTCCCAGTGATAATAGAGGTACCATATGGTGTCGTTGCTGAGTGTCGGCCCAAGCAGCGGGTTCAGCTGGGCCAGAATAGCAATCAGCCAGCTAAACAATGAGCAAGCGTGAAGTCAAAACAAATACATCACCTCCTCAACAACAGGTTATTTAAAATGACAAGCATCCTGTGTGATGTTACATTTGCACAGAATAGACACACCTCATAGAAGTGTGTGTAAAAGAGTCTGCTGATAAATTGTGTTAATCTGGGAAATCCCACTGATGAGGAACCAGGGAAAGTGTATGTGCTGCCCCCATGTGGTTCCTGTAATTATACAACAGTCCTCTTCTTCTAATGGGGTGTAAATATTTCCATCAGGATTATAACACGCTCTAAAAGCTCTAAAGGGTTTGTGTTCACACATTACACTAACCACCTGAAGCATTTCTACTCTTTATCCCAAAGTTCACTCGCAGAGCAACCAGAAGCTGTTTGATTAATCGCCCTTTAACCTTGTAAGAGATTTATAGCGAGGATAAGATAAAGCTTAACTACCCAGTAAAAATGTACTATTTGTAGTTTTCCCATAATTTGTTTGCCTATATCTCATGATGTAATCCTTATATAGTATTGTAGTTACTTTGTTTATGATTTAGATGATTTGATTTCACAGGCACTAACTGACAATTCATATTTATTCATAATTATTTTTAAGTGCCACATTATAAATAATATTTTCTAGGTAAATTATTTTTGAACTGTTTAAAACTGCTATACAAATAATCATTAGTATTGTTATATAATAAATAACAATTGCAGACTGTCCTTCATTTTAAATACCTTAATATTTTTCAGCTTTGGACTCAAAGTGTCATACAATTCAATATGATTATGATCAATAAGAAGAAGAATTACAATGATAATGAGAAGAATTAAAATAATAATAATTGTGTTATTATTATTATCCACTACATGACCTTTTCATACAGAACCATAAACTAATCCCTGACCTGGGATGAACAGTCAGTTTTCTCTGATTGCTGTATCGACATGCCTGTGCTTTTTAGAGTAATCAATACTAATGGAAAGGCCATTACCCAAAGGCTATGTCTGACTTTCAACCGACCACGAACATAAAGAAAGAAAGAGTCTATGAAAACAACGTAGTACCGTGTGTCCGAAAAGTCTCCATACATAGAGAAAATTAACACTTTTTAGCAAAACGTCTTCCAAAATGTTTCATATTTAGTTGAAGAATATCTTTGACAAAAGAAGAATGTATTGAAATTATTCTCATGGCCGGATCAGGAAGCTGTAGCAGGGTTGTGATGGACTTTAACAGGAAACATGACGAGCACATCACACACACGACACTGCTGCCAAAATTATTAACAAATTCAAAAAGACTGGAAGTGGACATCCACGGAAATCCACTGACGTGGAGCTGTGGGTCCCCTGTGTATGGACACTGTTGGGACACCCTGTAGTTTAAAGGGACGGGGCTTTACAACATCCCATTCACATGGACATTACTGAAGGCTGTTATTATTAGTAGCAGTATTACTGAAGATTATACTCACAAGAGGTAGCAGCAAACTGCAGTTAGCACCAGCATCACCACAATAACTCTGTAGTAAAAAGAGTCATTAAACCAAAATGTAAGAAATGAAAAATGATCAGTTTTTAATTGAAATATTTATTAGAAAGCCATGCTGAAGCAGATTTCTCAGGTCATTTGACTGTCACGTGATTCCTGATGCACAGCTGGAGCTTTAAGGAAGGAGACTCGATGATTAATCTCTCCCCTAAAGCCAGTTTACACTTGTTTTGTTAACCTTCGTTCTCAGCATGAATTATTTAAAGGATTAGTTAATAATATCAACAACAACCAGATAATTTCTTAACACAGTTACAGATTTACTGTTATTCCCTTACTTCTGTATTTATGAACTACCAGTGTAAAACTGACACACTGCCTCGTCACGTGACTCTCAGCTCCCTGCTATGTTTGCTATTCGTAATTAAGTTTAAGCAGATAACAATATGTCAAATATTTTATTTAACAAATTGAGACAAGTTATCAAGTGCATAAGTGATTAGTTATACATGGTACATGATCAAATTAAATACAATAACTTAGTTATAACTTGCATTTCTACCTCCCAGCCAGTTTATTAGCTCCGATGCTAAAATCAACTCACCCCCGATTCGGTCCTTTAGGAATAAAACACGGCACGACTCCTCCAATAATACCCCAAAACACGGTCATTACGCTTATTGAGATCACGAAAGACATCTCCGCCATTGTTTTCTTTTCAAACAAAGACACAGGACAGTTTTAAGGGAAGAAGAAGCTGAAGCAGGTCTCACCAACTTCCACAAACTTCACAACAGCGCCAAGTGTCGGTCACGTGACCGTCTACAACGGGGAGGCGGAGCAACTTCTTTATTACACATCTCTTTTTTGTATATTTCACTTTATGGTTTGTTTGATTGTTTTTTCACATCCGTGTTGTGGGACTCTAATTGTATTTGGCCAGAAGCACCAGTAAGGTTTATCTCCCAAATTGTTATTACCGCGGTCCGTTGGAACTGTTGCCATTAGTGACATTGTTGTTCGCTGAGGAGTCGGCTCTTTGAGTGGTGTGTCGTTTGCAGAGGAGTCGGCTCTTTGAGTATTGTGTCGTTTGTGGAAGAGTCGGCTCTTTGAGTGATGTGTCGTTCGCGGGAGAGTCGGCTCTTTGAGGGATGTGTCTTTCACGGAGGAGTCGGTTCTTTGAGTGATGTGTCGTTCGCGGAGAAGTCAGAGGCAAACCTAGAACTTAGATGTGGGGTCCTTCTGACAGATTTAGGTTATGATGTCTTCATGTTACCCAGAGATATTGCTGTGATCCTTTACTTCCACGGAGGAATCCCAGTAGGCTCGAATTTCGAAGACTTCATTTATTTATTGAAAACAATCCTAAGAATGTAGAAAAACGAATTAAGACGGGGGACAGTTGCTGAATATGGCGCTGTTCAACGGCCCCCGGCTCCCCTGTCTGCATGCTGCCTGAATAAAATACCTAGATATAGGTCAAGCCCACGTCCTCACATCATTATGGGAAAATGTTACATTTTAACACATAAACATAAGCATTTTAACAAAAAAAAAACTTCATAGGCTCCTAAAGATATAGTTATACAATGTACATTTAAAAGTAGTCGGCTCTTTGTGTCGGTTCTTTTAGTCATGTATCATTTGTGTAGAAGCCGCATCTATTGGGTGGTATTTGAGCTTACAAGAGCTATTTAGTTTTTTGGGGTTTTTTTTGTAGCAATGCCGTTGCTCTTGCAGTGTAATTTAATCACAATTCTTCCACTGAAACCTCTTTTCAACACCTGAGCTGCCCATTAAAGTGACCAGTGAGGTGTTTGCCTCTCAGCTGTGTGTATTAGGCCAGGGGTTCCCAAACATTTCCAGGGTAAGGCCCCCCCAAATGACATTACCATTTGACCAAGGCCCCCCCAAATGGCATTACCATTTGACCAAGGCCCCCCTTTTGGAAGATGTCTTTAAAACACATTAAAAATACAGACTTATGAATATATCCCCCTTATATAACACTTTTAGTCTCCTGCTTATTTAACTTAAATAGTTTTTGTAATAAAATGTAAAATATTGTTTATTAGGTCTTTTGGGGATCCAGAAGGAGCATAGCCAAATGATCTGACGTAATGAAGAAGCAGGATTCTCAACACTGATCACAGCTGACTGTTCAGCAGAGACTACTTCTTTAACTCACAATGAAAACTTCCCCTTTCCCAATTCACAGATGAAGAGATTGTGTAAAGCTGTATTAAAAGCAGCAAACTCCACCCAATCTGGTTTCTTCCACACCAGTAGATCAGGCAGTGCTAGCCCATTGATTCAGCATCTGAGGTAAGGACTGGTCATGAGTTAAAATCTCAGCACCACTGTTGGCCCTTAAATCTCAACTGCTCCAGGGACAACGTGCCATGGATTATTCTCTGATCCCAGCTACTACCAAGATAGATTTGCAAAGAAAATAATTTGATTGTGCTGTGCACATACAGTATATGTATTTCTGAAGGCTCTATAACTCTAATCATATCCCCCACACAACAGTCACAAAAAGACCCAACACAGTGCAATCTTTTTTTCGTGGACTTTTATTGTTAGCAAAAAGGTAATGTTCACTCTTGCATTTTCTCAATGGTCTCCTCCTTGTATTTGCCCTTGTCCTTGCCCTCTTGCCGTGACTTGGCTTTGCGCTCCAGGATCTTCTTGCGATCCTTGTCCAGCTTTAGCCTGGTGATCACAACCTGTTCAAAAAGGAAAAAAAAGGTGGGACAAATTTACACTTGTAATAAATACAGAAATAAGCAATACGTCTAAGGCAAAAGAAAAAAGGTCATTTAATCAAGTTACGTGTAGGTGCTTTGCATCGATCTGGCTTTCTGACTTCACCCAAACCAGTGAATCTACCAACCAACCAACCAACTCCAAAGGTCTCCAAGTATACAATCTTCATAGTTATTAATATAATAATGCAACATAGTGTATGCCAGTGGAATAGGAGAAGCTCAACATTAAGGATTAACACAAGGTTTCTATAAGAACATTGTAGGACTGACATCGAGTTCATAGAGTTCAACACGAACGCTACTCTGGGCTTCAGAAATGAAATTGAAAGCCTGGCATAACCTTCCTAGCCTAAAGTAACAATGAATAAAAGAAAGTATGTTGCTAAGAAACTGCTGCAGTATATAAAAACAGTGAATAGACATTTGTGGCCATGTAACAGCTTCTGTAGTATGACAAAGTAAAGCAAATAACATCTAGATCTTTACTTCACGGCATTCAAAAAAGCCATTTCCAGTTCACTTGCTACACAATTGCTAGCACGTGATCACCACAATATTGGCCACATTTCAGAAACAGGCACATTCAGAAGCACTGCACGCTATACTTGCATTTTAAATCACATCCATACAATACTTTGTTCATTTTAAATAAAAAGCTTTCAAAAATATAGCAAACTCCATGAGCCACAAGAATGAAGAGTGGAGTGACACACAATGCTGCTCAGAGCATTAAAGACAATTTCTTTTTCATACAATTAGGACTGGTTGTGTCACATCATTATATTATTGTTTCTTGCAGAATGATATTCAAGTTCCAGAAACTGCAGAAACAGTCTGCAGCCTCAGATACAACTATTCAAGATCTTCAAATTGATCTTTCATTCTGAGATTTTTATCAAACTTTTTGTAAAGCATTCCCATAGTGATCTTGAGGCGATTGCTTGAGGCACCCTTTGGTCATAATCAAAAATTACAGGTCAACTTAGAGCAGTGGTGACCAACTCTGCACCTGGAGAGCTAACATTGTGAAGACTTCATCTCCGACCACAATCGTGCCCACCTGACCATCTAATCACTGCCTTGAGAAGTTCTTGATCTGCTAAAACAAGTGTTAGCTTTTGGTTAGAGATGAAACCTGCAGAATGGTAGATCTCAAGGAACAGGGTTAGTGACCAGTGCCTTAAGAGAGTTTAGGATCAGTAGAGCCTCAGAAAACAGGGAGCAAGTACATCACCTGATGCATAAACATCTTTGACAATTCAGGTGTGAATGGACCAACATGAGCTAAAAACCAAACTAGGGATCACACCACAAACAAGACAGGGGAGCAGAGTACAGCTGTGCTGTCAGGGTCACCTACATTTACTGTTACAACTTCACTTAACGTTTGTGTTCTGAATTCACAAATTAGTCTGATGTGGTGTGAAGGGCTTGCCCGGCCTCCTTACCCACAGTGTAAATACCTCCCGGTATTTACATTACCTACTAAATTATCATGCGTATTGTGTTTGGGTTGTATCCTTTAATAACAAGCATTTATGGTCGTAGTTAAATGAATTTCTGGTTAGACAAAATCTGATTGCTCCGACATGTGCAATATGAAAATCGACTCATAACATCAACACTTGTCTTGTTCCTAGTTACCAGGTTCTATGCAAAATAATTACCGCTTTTCCACAGCCTTAAATTTTCCTAATCGCAATCTCATGACAACCTGGAAATATTAGACACAGACAAGCTCTGTTCATGTCTCGTTTTATCTTTTAGCCATCGTCATGAGCTGTGTCCCAAATCACATACTGTAAGCTTACATTTGTAAATAACTAGGAGCGCTTATGCAAATGTGGAACATCCACAAGATTATAACACAAAACCAGACGTCTGGCAAGCTAAACTAAATTAAAGGTTTTGTAATTCAAATAGTAAGACTTTATAGTGACATTGGTTAGCGTTTATGCTCAAAAACAGTCTAGAATCTTATAAACGTATGTCATTTGAGACACAGCGCTAGTTTATTCAGTCTGCTAATGTCGAACCCATCAGAGAGCTTCATATAGACCCGGTTTTGTTTGCACAGGCACTGCACCACACGCATCGTGATCGTTCTTTGGGACACATACAATCAACACGGCAAACAAACGCAGGATATGCACAACTGTCATCTTGCATACATGTTGTTTAAAAATAAATAAATTTTAAAAACCCTGGTCTAAAGCCACATGCCTTATGACAATGCTTTGGGAGTGGCTTTATTTATTAAACAGGACTTGGACAGAAAGTACTTACACTTTGTGTAACAACGGCAAAGAGATGATCACGTTTGTGATTTAAACGCATCTTGAATGCATTTATGTGGATAAACGCTATCCAGATATCAGCTCAATATTCAAAACTATTGTGTAAACATCTTTTAGGTCTTTAAAGCCACAGCCAAATACACAGTTTAAAATAACATACCTTGCTAGGGTGGATGCCCACATGAACGGTGGTTCCATTGGCCTTCTCACGCTGCACACGCTCAATGTAGATGACGTATTTCTTCCTGTATACCTGGACAACTTTGCCAATCTGCTGGCCTTTGTAGTGTCCCCGGACCACCTGTTCAAAAACAAGGATGTTAAACATCAATACAGTTGTCTAGTACACAATAATTACAACAGTCCGAGTCTATATCAGTGTTTAGTGTGAAATCTCTGCTGCATTGTTACCCGTCAATATACAACAGTGTGTCCTGAAAGTCTCCATGAACGGGAAATAAACACTTTAACAAAATGTCTTCAAATATTTTCCATAATTAATATACAAGTACATTTTCCAGACAGTCTTTAAGAACACCTTTGACAAAAGAAGAACGTATTGAAATTACTCTCATGGCTGGATCAGGAAGCTGTCACAAGGTTGCGATGGACTTTAACAGGAAACATGGCGAGCACATCAACACACGACACTGTTGTCAAACTTATTTACAAATTCTAAAAGACTGGAAGTGCTGTGGACCAGCCGAGAAGCGGACGTCCACAAACATCCACTGGCGAAGACACAACCGACATGATGCTGGAAAACATAGTGCACCATGTATGGAGACTTTTGGGACACCCTGTACATTAGACATTACTATATCGGAAACATCAGGTCAACCTGAAATCCACTAAACAGAAGTTCAAGTTACAGCGTGTCCTATGCAAGACATTATGTCACTTAACAGTTTGTTTAATGGCGGCAGCTGATAGACACCGATTTAACCTGGCTTTAGAAGAATGAGGTCTTTAAAGTTCGTCACACCACATAACACGATCACAATAAAATCTTGGACAAACACTATAAGAGACTGTGTGACAGGCAAAATGTTCTCCATGCCAGATTATATGATGATCTCCTAATAATAAGCTGTAATTAAAGACAATATCCGTTCTGCTTAGATCAATCAGAACGACCTGGGCTTGTGCAGAAAATGGGAATTATGAAGATAAACAGAAATATAGCTGTAATGGCGCTAAAACGGCCATCAGTAAGTCCGTCAAATAACGCGTTCAAAGACCACCAATCTTTACACATGCCGAAAGAATTCTCTCTGGCAAACCCGGGACAAATCAATCAACAAGTTTACACGGACAGCAAAATAATCAAATTATTTAACTTATTCTGAATAAGACAATATTCTGATTAAGGTGTTTACATGAGTAGTTTTTTAGAATATTCCTTTCATGTTCCTTTTTTTTTTACGTTATAGAACATAGATCGATTAATGGCGCATGTCATTACGTCACCACGCTACGCCGTCCGACGTTCCCTCCAGAATTTCACGCATCAACACAGTTGGTCTTCGTTATGGTACCGTATACAGTTTTGGGTGTTTCATTTTAAATTTCCCAAAAGCTTCAAGTGCAGTTAATTATTTGTCATGCTATACGTGCAAACAGACGACAGCTTGAAGCCATGGGCTGCATCCGACCACATACTTACGGACTATATGGTAACCAATATACATGTAAAGGTTTCGGACGCAGCCGTGCTCTCTTGTTTGCCGTCTAACGGTTGAGCACTGCCGTGTGTGTACGTGTCCTGTCACAAAATGCAGTGAAAACTCCCACACGATGTTAATAGTGTGATTAAGGTGTGTGCATGTCTGTAATACATGTCAATAATACGACTAAAACAGGAATACTCCACATGTCTTAATTCCATTTGTGTTTACTTCAAGTATGACTTTAGTCAGATTAAGGTCATCAATAATCACCGTTTACATGGGAGTTTCTTAATCAGAGTATCGTCTTAATATCTGATTATCGTTGTAGACGTACTGAATACAAAATCAGGCACATCAATACAAACTTAAGACAGTAGGACATTCTCACTACCCTGACAGTCTTACCTGGACCTCATCGTCCTTCCGGATGGGCATGGACCTTACGTTGTACTTCTGGCGGAGCTCTTTGGACAGAGGTGAAGACATTATCTTTCTGCGGATGTGTGACGGGGCATTGAAGTGCCTCTTGCGGTTCTTACGCCGGGAGGAGGTCACAAACCGATTGATCTTCATGATGGCTGTGGACAAGAAAAAAGATGACAAGTCAGCCCACAAACAGCAAGCACAACAAGGCCTGGTGGTAATACACTGATTAATCTGTGCACAAACTAAAAAACTGTGTAAAAGGGAATTACGGGCCAACTTTTAAAGGGTAACCATACACAACACAAACTACACAACTATTTCCTTAGGCACAATAAACACAACTTCAGTTATCACAACTCTTAAATCTGAAATAAATGAAGACAGTAGCTCTTTAATAATTAATTGCTTTAATTAATTAAGGGCTTTACCAGACACCGACAAACAGTGCCACATTACAAGACCATTCATAACTGCCATAACATGGAAACGTGAAGCCACAAGCTACAAAAAGCGTTTTAACGTAGAGCAGAAATAACTCAAAAAAGTTTACTCCTCCTCCCCCTTTAACCTTCATAAACATATACGCTGTAAACATAACCAAAGTGCTCTCTTAAGAGTCCAAACGTCTGGACATTTTTAGTCATACAGAGCAGTGTGTGAATGCTAGGTAGCAGTATGCTAGCTCGGCCTTTCGGCACATAAACTGGGAGTCTGCAGTGACTTTATTCACAAATATCACCGTCTTGTGAACATTTGTACGGTTCTATATCCGCGAATGGAGATTTGAACCTTTTAGACACTAAAGTGTTGCGGATGGACACAGATAGAAGTTATACAGATTTGCCATCATCGCTTACCCTACCGATTATTCCGCTATGGCCGCCGGAAAAGAGGCTGCAAAACTACTTCCGCCCGAATTAGTCGTGCCGCAGATATCGCGAGAACAGCACTCATCCACGGGATTTGAAATTGCTCTCCCTTGTGGTGACTGTGAATGTGACTACTGTGGATTTGTGAACTACAGTATATAAAATGTGACTAGTAATAGATGATAGATGACGGAGTAATCATTTCAGAATGATAAGTCGAGGTGATAATTGTGTTAGGTGAAGTCTCTTACAGATTCATTTTTGCATTTTCCTGCAAAGCTAATCACATCACAGTTAGCCTACCAATCACAACTATATATACAACAACTTACTTACTATATATATATATATGCATATATACACACACACATATATAAAATGTACGTACATGCACATTACATATACATAAAATGTGTACATAAAAGCATGCAGATACAGACAGCAGCGTCGGGTAATGTTCACCTCAACCATCAGAATGAGGAAAATGTGATCTTAGTGATTTTGACCGTGGAATGATTGTTGGTGCCAGACGGGCTGGTTTGAGTATTTCTAGAACTGCTGATCTCCTGGGATTTTAACACACAACAGTCTCTAGAGTTTACTCACAATTGTGCAATAAAGAAAAACATCAAGTGAGTGGCAGTTCTGTGGACGGAAATGCCTCGTTGATGAGAGAGGTCAACAGAGAATGGCCAGACTGGTTTGCGCTGATGGAAAGACTGCAGTAATTCAGATAACCACTCTGTACAATTGTAAAAGCATCTCAGAATGCACATGTCGACTCTTGAGGATGGGCTACAACAGCAGACTACGTTGGGTTTGACTTCTGATGAACAGAAAGATGAGGCTGCAGCGGGTACAGGCTCACCAAAATTGGGCATCTGAAGACTGGAAAAAACGTAGCCTGAACTGATGACTCTGGATTTCTGCTGAGGCACACAGATGGTGGGGGCAGAATTTGGTGCCAACAGCACGAATCCATGGACCCAACCTGGCTTATGTCAACAGTCCAGACTGGTGGAGGTGGCGTAATGGTGTGTGGAATGATTTCTTGGCACACTTTGGACCTGTTAATACCAGTCAATCATCACTTGAATGCTAAAGCCAATATGAGTATTGTTGCTGACCATGTGCATCCTTTCATGGCCAAAGAGAGGCCCTACCTTTAGAGTATTATTATTTGTGTGTGTGTGTGTGTGTGTGTGTGTGTGTGTGTGTGTGTGTTATGTATTTTGTAATACAGTAAAAAAATATTGGCACATACCATGAAGGGTAAACATGTGGAAACATCAAGGCTCGTGTGATAATGATTTCAGGGGTGTAAAGTATTCCGGTCTTAAGATGTACATTTATTTGAGCAGACAATACAGCTTTTGATCAGTTTTAAAGTTTGTCTTCTCCTAGTGTATCCTGTTCTTTCGCCTGCCCTCATAAATTATGTGAAATACAAAAAGGTTGCCTTTCACAAATCAGACAGCTGAATGAAATAATGTTGCCTTTCATAAATCTAAAATTCAGAACCAACTTCCACTATTATGGTAGAAATATGAGACGCTTAAAACAATTGAACACGTGAAGGGAGCGGATGTGTGTACTCCAAGTCAATAAAAAAGACTCAGGTGGTGAGAAGGTATTAGATGTCTCTTCCTAGTGTTTTTGAAAAAGCTGTCAAAAGACACTTTACTCTCATACCACAAAGAGAACAAACCTCAAACATAAGGTTCAACTTCAATGGAGATTAAATTGGAGCCTGATTCTTTTGTTTTATGAGAAATAAATAAAGCTATTGGGTTTCCAGGTGGGTTCCATGTATGTACATGAAAGGGGGGATAGCCATGGACAAAAATTCTTTGCAGTTAAAGATTTTTCCTATTGCAGTACAAGTGAATACGTTTGTCAGTGGTGTTAATCACAAAGAAAATTAAGACTGTTTTGCTTATAATAGTTGCACATGTCAGTAGCCTAGTTCAATAAAAAAAATCTTTATAATGTACAAAAACTAAGCAAATTTTGTAAGGATTATATATATTCTTATTATTATATATTCAGTCCCCTCTGATAGTAATGGAACGGCAAAGACAATTCTATTGTTTTTGTTATACACTAAATACATTTGAATTTGAGATCAAAAGATGAATATGAGATGATAGATCAGAATTTCAGCTGTCATTGCCTGATATTTAAGTCTATGATGTGTTAAACAACTTAGAACATGGCACCTTTGGTGACAGACCACCCAATTTTTAGGTGAGCAAAGTACAGTAACGGATAGTAGTAAAATATAGTAAATAACACTTAATGTTTGGTTGCATACCCCTTGCTTGCAATAACTGCATCAAGCATTTCCAGGCTTTTACTGCAGCCTCTTTCAGTTGTAGTTTGTTTTTAGGGGTTTTTAAGGGGTTTCTCCCTTCAGACTCCTCTTCAGGAGCTGAAATGCTGTTCAAGTGGGTTAAGGTCTGGTGACTGACTTGTCCAGTTTAAAACCTTCCACTTTTCCACCCAATAAAGTCCTTTGTTGAGTTGGGATGCTTTTGGGGTCATTATCTGCTGCATGATGAAGTTCCTTCCAATTAGAATGGGATGCATTTCTATGTACATTGGCAGACAAAAGACATGTTGGTTTATCATTTTTTTAACTACAAATGCAGTCTTCACAGGTGAAACCTAATGTTAAAACTAAGAGTAGACATTCAGGGCTATTAATTGTTTAAACAATCAATCTAACAAGGCACAAGAAACAGCTGTCACATGTTCCAATACAGGTGCCAATCCATCGCAGGGCACAATCACATATACATTCACACACCCATTCATACATTATGGATACTTTTTTGAACATGCCAATCATTCGACAATGCATGTCTTTGGAATCAGGGAGGGAACCGGAGTACCCAGAGGAAACCCCCGAAGCACGGGGAGAACATGCAAACTCCGTATACACAGGGCCATGGCAAGAATCAAACCCCCAACCCTGGAGGTGTGAGGAGAACGTGCTAACCACTAAGCCACCGTGCCCCCTCGTATATCACAAATAACTAAAAAAAAAAAAACTATATAAATAAATAGATATGTAGTCATTTGTTCCCAAAAGTAAACCAACATCCAGAAACCAGAAGGGTTATAAGGCCATCATCAATTTCAAACAATTTCAAATTCACAATTCTACAGTGAGAGGAATGTTTACAAATGGAGAGCTTTCAAGAGAGTTCTTCCCAGGAGTGGGAGTCCCAGCAAGTTCAGTCCAAGGTCAGAACAGAGATATAAAGAAAACGCAAACAGCTACATTATATGACCTACACTCATCTGTAAGCACATGAAACATTCATGTTAATGACAGAATAATCAGAAAAGACTGAATGACAATGCTTTCATGGAAGAGTGGCTAGGAAAAAGCCCCTTCTCTCCAAGAAGAATTTGGCAGCATGACTGCATCTGAACAAACCTCAAAAGTTCTGGAACAATGTCTTTTGGACTGATGAGACCAAGGTGGGGATGTTTGGTCATCCTCCAGGGTGCCATGTTTGGTGGAAACCAAACACAGCATATCACCACAAACACCTCATACCAACTGTAAAGCGTGGTGGTGGAGGCTTGATGATTTGGGAATGTTTCGCAGCCACGGGATCTGGGAAACATGCAGTCATTGGAACAATGATAAACACTTTATACCAGAATAGTCTTGAAACAAATGTGAGGCCATCTCTCCATCAGCTTATACTGGGCCAAAATTAGGTTATGCAACAGGACAGTAGTCCCAAGCACACCAGCAAATCGACATCTGAATGGGTAAAGAAGAAAAAAATGAATGTGTTGGAATGGCCAGGTCAAAGTCCAGACCTCGACCTCACTGAGATGCTGTTGCAGGATCTTAAGAGAGCTGTGAATAAACGAATGCCCTCAAACATCAATGAATGTTTACTTCAAGTTATTGTTGCTAAAGGTGGTTCTACATTACATGATGTACTTATTTTTTTCCACATGGTTTACTTTTAGGGAAAAAATGACTACATATTGAAATCTGTTGTGTTTTTGTTGTCACCTGAGATTATTTGTTTTGGTTATAGAAGCTGGTGAGGACCACACCTCACACCTTGATAAATAAAACATAAAATTTAAGGAGGGTGTACTTTTTTACCATGACGTGTGTGTGTGTGTGTGTGTGTGTACGTGTGTGTGTGTGTGTGTTTTCCTGTTCATTTAGATGGCAAACATTTTTGCAGTTCCTTAAGCTGTTTCTTTTATGTTTTGAATCTCCTTTGTTTGGCATTAAATGCCAGTGTACAATTCTTATATTTTTTATTTCATATAAGATCCACCACAGGATCATTGTAATGGATATTATGGGCATTATGTTGCATATGTAGACTGTTTCCTTTTGTTATTCACAAGAATAAGTAGTCTATATTATCTATTTTGTTGCTCTCCCAGTTGTATAACTGGGCCATTTTTTTTATTTTTTTTTTTTACAGCTGAGTGTTTAACACACTTAAAAACTCTGCTCTTTTGAAGCGGAGGCTTCGCTAATGAATTGCCCTAACCTGCCTCAAAAACAGGTGTTCTTTCTTTGGTCATCTCAATAGGATCCATTGAAAAGAAGCACATGCCAATAAAAGAGGATCAAAGACAAAACCTTGGATGCCTCATGTCCATAGCGGCAGGCAATGTTCTATGAGAGAGAGTTCCCAGAGTGCATCTATAGACCTTCAAAGTACTATTTGTTTGCTTTGTGGCAACAGGGCTTAAGAACTTCCTGAAAAAGGAATAAAAGGCGTATTTAAGTAAAAAGGGGGCAAAACAGACAAGGAGAGCACAATAAGGCACAAAGTAGTGATGATTCAAAATTTCTTGCCCACTTAGACTGCAAATAATGCCCTAATCTTTTATATATATATATATATATATATATATATATATATATATATATATATATATAGTCCAAAACATGCCAATAAGTAAACCTGTTTCTCCGAACTAATATGAACAAGCAGAGAGTTCAGAACATATTTAGGCTAATCATTATTTTTTATTTACTTTATTGGGAATATTACAAGTAGGGCTAAGCTTAACCAGTGCTCATATTCCTGCCATAATTATCAACTTATAATAACTGGAGCATCATACTGATAAATATAGGTATAAAGATCCTGTAGCCTGTAGTGCTGAGTACTGTAAGGTTTTAAAATCTGTCCTTAAAACTGTCGTGTTCTGTATTATGCTCATTTCCTCACTATTACAGCAGTAGTGTTGTGTACACTCACTGACCGCACTGACTCTAACGCTCATTTGGCTCCACCTTCAGCTGCCCAGCACAGGTGTGTCTTCACCTGTGACAAAACCTGGTATGTAGTGACACGCATGCTGATTGCGCCAAAAGGTGTTTAATACATGGTCGAACACGTGTGCCAAATGTAATCGCAGCGAGCTGAGTGGAAACCATGGGCAGATTTTGGAACGAGGTGAGTCGAGATGGTGTGGGGGGTTTGAACATTTCCGATGCGTTTTTGCTACATGTGTGTAGGAAATCTATACTTATAACGCTATGTTGAACTGATACTTGATCTGATCCTCTCTCATACACAAACAGCTATTAATGGTGCTGATGCTGGCGGATATTTTGGTCATGGCGTTGGCGCGCAAAGAAGGCAAAGCGCGGAAGCGCAAAGTGGAGGGCCAGCAGGACACGCAGCCGCAGCGCAACGCCACTTCCTTCCAGATTCCCCTCGACCCCATTCTGACTGGAGACCACACAGCAGGAGCCGGAGAACAAGAGGTGGACTTCGACAAGGCCATCGATGACATGGTGTCCCAGGTGAGGAACAACCCGGCTCTGTCCAAAAGCAAGTGCGTAGTGGACCGCCACCTGTGGATGTCCAACAGTCGAAGCCTCTCCCCGTGGTCATACAGGTGAGTCGGGCATCCGCCTTTTCCCCGTTTGTTGATTTATTTATTTATGGATATTTTTATTCATTACATTTCAAAATTAAATTCCACATTGCGACATAAGGATATTGGTGAAATGCGTGCAAACATTTTGCTTTTACACAGAGATGTTAATTTTAACTATATATATATATATATATATATATATATATATATATATATATATATATATATATATGAATTATAATATATTGTATATTATTATAGATATAGATATTTAGTGTGTTAGGTTTCACAGAAATTCCTTTAGTGTATTAAGAAAATATTTAGATACTGTAGGCTATTGATTGAGTGAGAACATGGTATCAGTTCTTAAGTGTGAATATAATGTACATATTAACTAATACAAATAATACAAAGAAATAATACAGTTACAACAAATAATACAAGTTCATTGTGCATGTAAACCCACGGTAATTGGCAATAAATTAATGTTGTTAACTGCCTCCGTTTTAATTATTTGGGGGGGGGGGGTAGAGTCTGTTGACAAAACTTTGGCTTCTTTCTTCTGGAACTATTTTTGCTTTTGCCTTATGTGTTGGATTTGCACGACACAACTTCTTTTCTTTTTCTTTTTTGTCCACTCTCAGAAGAAAGGCAGTAAACTGGGTTGGTACCTTTAAGTGTATCTGCTTTGTGTACCTTTAGTGTCTATCTTTTACCTAGAAAGGTGCATATGTAGCTAGTGTGGCTTTAAAACTTGACTTTAAAACCTACTTACAGTCCAGTTGTGTAACTTAAATAATTTCAAAACGTACATTATATTCACGCTTCCGTGTGAAAGATACATATTAAAGGTAGAAGGATAATTAAATACCCTTTATTCATTTATTTTTTGGCCTAGAAACATTTGCACTCAGCTGTTATTATTGGAGTGAGCGATGAAGAAATATAGCATTACAGTGGTGACTGTAAACCTCTGAATATAAAGCAAAGTGATGCACCCTAGAACATGTAAATATTTGTGTAGCAAAAAAAAGTGCGTGATTTGTATGTTATACCAACATCCTGTATCAGTTTGCATGAACTTCAGATAACAATGTAACAAGTGTCGTTATTTGTATACTCCACCCTGTACTGCCCCAGGATCAATCATGACGAGAACCGCAGGCCCGTCGACATACCGGAGGCCAAGTGCGCATGCGCGGGCTGCATTAACCCGTTCACCATGCAGGAGGACCGCTCAATGACCAGCGTGCTCATCTACGCCAAGATCCCGGTGCGGCGGCTGCAGTGTCCCCGCAAGAAGAAGAAGAAGTGCGTGCCGCGTTACCGCACCGTGGTGGAGAGCATCGCCGTGGGCTGCACGTGCATAGCAGGCTGACTTCAGCCAAACTAATCTTTACGAACTCTCACTCTGATCACGTTTGTTTTTATTATTATTATTATTATTATTACTGTTCAACTTCATGTACATGCTCAAAGTCAAGTTGCTGAACCAAACCGAAAGGGAATCACAGTGTATCCTTCTACACCAGAGCAACTGTCCATCCCCCCCCCCCCCCCCCCCACACACACACACACACAATTGAGTATTGCTGATGTTGTTGTTTTTCTTTATACTGGTTATAAACACCTTATTATTAGCCATATGATTATTTAGCTACTACTTTTTATGCAGTTAAGCAAAGTTAAGTCATTTTTCTCTGTTTCATGCCATAAGCAGTGACTTAGTAAGGCAACGTGAAAGCTACTCTTTTTTTTCTATTTGTTATTCATTAGGCCACAAGGTACCTTATGTCACTTTGCTGTATTGTGTTTAAATTTAGGGCATTTGGCTGACGCCCTTATCCAGAGTGACTGACATTTATCTCATTCAGTTGAGGGATAAAGGCCTTGATTAAGGGCCCAGCAGTGGCAGTAGTGCAACGTCTTAACCACTGAGTTATCAATCTTTCCTACTGAATGCAAAGAGAAGTTCTTTATTTTTGTTATTGGTATCACATGTAAGCATATGTAGAACTGAGATTATCATAGTCATGGTTGCTGCTTTTTTATTATACTGTCGCTGAAACATTTGCTTCAGAGTTTAATTTTAAACAACATTATGCTTTGTAAATGCCTCATGAGCTCAGGGCTATTATTTTGCTCCATTGTAAAAAAAAAAAAAAAAAATTGTAAGAAAATAATGCATGCATTTATTACTGACGCAGTGTAGGGTTAGATATGCTAAAACAATAATAAATACAGTACTCAAATACATTAATAAATAAAATAAACAAAATTGTGTATATATGCTAATATTTCATTTGGTAATATAAATTGTGTTAAAAACATTTTTTACGTATTCATTTTTTCTTTAATTTGATTATGATGTGAAATATCAGTGTCACAGTATCTCATTATTACCCCTGAGTGATTGATAGTTTCCGTAGAGGGAAACAGCTCTATTAATTAATCACACTAATGGCTTGATAGTCATACATTTAAGCCCTTCTTAAATGCTATCTTTTACTAAAACACTAAAATGATAAAAGAAATCAAAATAGGTCAATGTGTGGCCCATATGAACGGCCTCAAAAGCTCCCTAACCTGAATGGACCACTGCTGAGTTTCCAGAAGTCCAGAATCCTTTAATGGCATTTCACTGCACTCCCACTCTGTACCAGTTAAGATACTATTATTTTTTATGTCACTTTTGGGAAACAGGGTCCTGTCCATAATTATACGTTATAATTAACTACAATGTGCCTTCTTAAAGACCTCACACCCAGTAGAGAAGATACTGATCAGCTTGATATAAAACATAGGCTTGAGATAAATATCACTCAAAACTCATCACAGCAAACAATCTGAAATCTTTCAGAATCAAATAATGATTAACATATTTTGGAGAAATAATGATTAATACATTTTAGCTATTAATATCTGAAATTGGTTAATAATAATTTTTACCCATTATTTTGTAGTTAAAAGCCTATATTGAAGACCCGCTGCAGTACCATCACAGTCCACTAGGGACTTTGAAGAAACGCCTCATCAGTGTATCGTCTGTTGCAAAAGCACTCCCATTATCATATGAATATAAAGGAATAGAAAATATGGGAATCCTGCAATAAATACAGAAATTAAAAGATTTAAAATAAATAATAAAAAATAATAAAATAAAATAGGATAAATAAATTAAAACATCTTTAGGAATATAAAAATCAATATAGAGAGGATAAAAAAATAAACTCTGGAATAAATATATACAAAACTCAGAAAGTAACACAAATAAAGCCACAAGCTTCCTTTGCTTCTCTTTTAAAACTTATTTAGTTTGTATTTATTTGTATTTTATGTTGATTTCCATGAAACATCACTTTTAAAAAATTTTAAAGTAAGAAATTTCTTGCAGCTCTCAAGATCCACGTTTGTTTATACCACCATGTGACCACTAGAGGGAAGTCTCTTAGTGGAGATAAGAAATTTTACCCATCAACGCATGCAGAACACTCACAACACATATTATGCCAAATACTAGGATGTCTGGCGAGCAGTTGATCATTCTGATTTAAACACTCCATTTAAAAAGGAATATGTAAACAAATGAAAAGCAGCTAGTCCAGGTAAACAATGTTTTGTTTTTGTCTTTTTTTGGTCCACAGTGTTAATATTTTTAAAGGCATCCAGGAGCATTGTAAATGCATGATTGTCTAGAGTAGACCACCACAAAAATGCATTCCTTCATTCATTACATTAATCCGTCAGTAAGTCCTCAGCCCTTTCTTTTAGGTTGTACTAGGAATGCATAACACTCTTTAAAAAAAGGGGGGGTTCTTCAACGGTCTTTTAAAGGTTTTTAGAATAATTAAGGGTTTTTCGCCTCCTAAACAGGCTCTGCTTCAAACCATTTCTAAAAGGGAAGCACCGTTGTAGGATTCTACACAGAACGTTTAAGGGTTCCCCTAAAGGAACAGCTGAAGAACCCATTTATAAGAGTGTAGGGCCTTACAAAGTACACAAGTAGAGAAAAAAATGGAGAGGTAGAGTATGTAATAAGATACAGTCAAACATGAGAAGCTCGTAATGCATAATTAAGCAAAAGACGTTCATCTGAATTTTCCAAAAGGTTTTCAGAAGGTTATGAAGAAAATCACATTTATCACATGTATACCACTCATATCCTATTGGACATAATCTTTGTGTTCAGTTTCTTGAAAAATGACCTCATTTTGCTCAGCTTCTTATTTTTGTCATTCCTCCTCCTGTGATAAACTTGGTGCCATCTGTCTGCTTCCTTGTCCCCGGCCCAGGGCCTCCACGCCCCTCCATTCAGACTCGGATCTGCCCTTGGGTCCTCAGCAGGGTAGCGCACAGGCACAGCTGTGCGATTATAAAATGCTATCCTGGCCAACAGCTGTTTTACCACATCAGGCCTCTGTTCAGCCATGTCGTAGCGCTCATACGGATCTGCTGTGATGTTGAACAGCCATAGTGATTTGCGGGCTTCGGCGTGACGCTCAAGATCCCACCAGCCCCCTGGGAAGTTTCCTAACACCTGTGGTGGTGTCCAGTCTCCATAACCCGGCTCTCCTGTCAGCAGCTTCCAGTCTCCCATTCGCACTGCTGCCTGTACAGCAGTGTTCCAGATGCCATATCCACCCCGAAGTGAGCCGTGGCGTGAAGGCACATACAGTGGGTCGATGTTGTGGAGGATCTCGAAGCGTGGGGACTCCTTGCCCTCGCTGATCGTTTCCCACATGTCATACCCATCTAGCTCATGCATTTGAGATACATTTCCCCCTGCCAGGCGCACCAGTGTTGGGTACCAATCAGTGATGTGAACCAGTGCCTTACTGACTTTCCGCCGTCTCCTGAGAAGTGGGCTGTGGACAAATCCAACTGCACGCAAGCCACCTTCCCAATATGTCCCCTTCCTGCCCCTGAGTGGCCAATTACTTCCTCCAAATAAAGGCTGGCCACCATTATCTGTAGAGAAGATAATCACACTGTTGCGGTAATAACCATATTTCCGGAGCGCATATGTCACGTTGTGTACTGCCTCATCCACTGATGAGACCATGCCTGCATATTTGCGCCGATTAACATTCCCCATGCCACGATACGGGTAGATGTACTCCTTAGGACACTGTAAGGGAGTGTGAACAGCCTGGAAGGACAGGAAAATAAACAGAGGCTGTCCAGATGGATTGTGCGATGCCAGAATCTTCCGAACTCTGCGTGTGTACAGATGTGTCGAGTATTTTCCCCGATATCCCCATGCCACTGTCTCACCTTCATGGAGATCGTAGCCACACCTCCCTGGGCCATCACAGGAGTCGTACGTGTAGTAGTCCACACTGCCTGTCAGCGAACCAAAGTAGGTATGAAAGCCGCGACGAGTGGGGAGACAGTCACGTTTGTAGAAGCCCAGATGCCATTTACCCACCATGTGCGTGGAGTAGCCGGCCTCCTGGAGGCGTTGTGGCAGGGTGACCATGTCAAAAGGCAGACAGTTGGGCTGGCGGGACCTGATGATCGAATGCTGGAGACCCGTGTGGATCTGATACCTGAGGAGAGGGAGGATGAAACTTTTTACACACCTGCATCAGAAGAAGTTCAACTATGGTAACTTTTACTTGCTATCCATGGTAATCATGCTCCTATTCCCAAAAGCCTCTGGCTTGTTCATTAAGGATCTAAATCTAAATTCCTTTCTGAAAAGCCACACCTGTTTTGTAACAATGTTCATTGCTAAAAGCACTATATAAATAATATTGAATTGAAAATCTTCAGTAGCATAAAAACTTCTTTAGTCCACAATGTTTGCAAGTCATTTCTGTTGGATTCAGCTGCTACAGTACCTACTGCTGCTACCAGTTCCAGTTATGGCCAGTTTGAATTCCTCAGTTACATGTTTACAAGGTTGGAACCATTACAATCTTAGAGTTTTCTACTGGAATTTCCCTTACGCGTCAGTAGGAAAAAGGGGTCCTCTGGGCGGGTGATAGCTCTAGTTTTCTACATAGAAATCCTACATAGAACGTTCAAGAGTTCCCCCAGAGGGACAGCCAGGAGAGCCCTTTAGGGTTTACCTTCTAAGAGTGTGTAGGAATGATTATTCAGTATCATACAATGGCTACTCAGTATTTCTGTACTGCTGGATTAAGTGTTTGTTTAACAATCAGGATTACTGATGCATGGCCATGTGCATTGTCTAAATGATTAATCATAGAATCATATAATGACAACTGGCAAACTGCCAGTATTGAATGACTTGCAATTTATTGGCTGTCTTGTCTACATCAGGATTTGTATAAACACTGCAGATGTTCATCAGTACTAAGGCCAGTTATCAGGATGTGTCAGTGGATCCAGAGCCTGTCCTGGGAAGTCTGGACTGCCTACAAAGCTAATCTGCTTACCAGCATGTTTTTGGACAATGGAATGAAACCAGAGAACCTGGACAAAACCCAGTGAATATGAATAACATGTGAAACACGGCACAGGCGGTAACCTGAGCTCAGGATCGAACCAAGGACCCTGCAACTGTGAGGTGCCAATGCTACCTGGCGAGCCACCATGGCGCCCTCAGAGCAATTATCATATAATAGAAATCCCCATGTGGTGATTGAATGCTGTATGTGTTAATTCAGCACTGCATTATTCCTTTGCTTGGTTTTGGTTATGATTTGTATGTGTCATCAGGATAATCAGGAACATCATAATCATAATCATAATATTCAACTGATAATTCTCTGTAATCTAGGTCATTTTGAAATATCTAGTAGCAATGAAGCTTTATTAGTTTAGAACTGAAGTGTTGTGAAATGACTTCATAACTATACTGGTTGTCTTCACTTAAGCTACTGTTATATATAATGGCATCATTACATCATATAACAACATATGGAGGAAAAAGATGCAAAAAGATCTGAAGACATCTTTGCCATTGGAGTGTGTGCAGGTTTTAAGACAAAACACACTACACTATCAGAAACAAAGGGTACTGAACTGTACTTTTCCTTGTCACTGAGATCCTCACACATACACCTTTTTAACCTTTATTATGTATCTTTAACCTGGTAATATGCATAGAGCATACCAATAGAGCTTTACCTTAAAGCTAAAAGATAGCTCTGGTTCAGTTATGCATCTTGAATCTTGTTTACATGTATATTATATCCACATTTCCAGATGAAAGATGCATATTAAAAGTACAGAAGATTATGGTACAACCCCAGCGACAAAAAAAAAAGAAGGTATAGTTGTATAAGTAGCTACCCTTTTTTTGTAAGGAGGTGAGGTGGCAGTCTGGGGTGAAAGGTATAGAACTGAATGCAAAAGTTTGCATCCCCCATAGTGAAAAGGGGAAATGTTTTTATCATTTTTTTTTCTACAAAAATCCATTTAACAAAGCATTTTTAAGGGACATCTGTGAAACCAAACACACCAAATGTTATCATTTCCATTTCTTTGTCTTTATGTTTATGACTTATCCCAAGGGTGTGTAAACTGTTGCATTCAGATGTCTACAATCTACAGGCACGCATTAGCGTTAGATTTACCTGCCGGTGAGGAATTGGCTACGGGAAGGTGTACAGATCGGCTGCACGTAGTAATTCTCCAGCTTCACTCCATTCGCCGCCAGCTTATCCAGCGTGGGTGTGCGCATGTCAGGGTTGTGGTAGCCGATGTCATTGAAACCCAGGTCGTCTGTCATGATGAAGATGATGTGCGGTGGTCTGCGGGGGTTCGGTGCCGCAGGATCAGTCTCCACTTGGTTCTGGCTCGACCAGTCCCAGGCGAGGAAACCCGCACCGAGCATCACGGAGAGACCCGCCAGAGCCGCTCCCGCCATGGCACCGCTGCAGTGCGCGCTTTCAGCCTCGGAGTGCACAAGCCAGAGAGATCATTCACTCGTTCATCACAGCCTTGGTAACAAAAGGCAAGGTTAAAAACAAGCTGTCTGTTCGATTTCCATCTCTGACACGCCTTGAGGTATAACCTTGAACTTCACATCTGGAGCAGAAAACCTTGCGTGCGCATGACTTGTCCGCCAGGATTCGTTTGCTTTCTAGGATAAGACGGGTAAAGTCACCCACACGAGCTTCCTTAAAAGCCTCTCTCCTCTCCTTCCCTGTGTTTCAGTGGTCGCTTTAACTCCGCCCGGTCAGGCTTTTACATACAGTACATAGGCATGATGCACAAATTCAACTGGACTGCTCCAGTTTTCTGGGTCAAACCAGTTTAGAGTGATTTAGATTTGCAACAGGTATTGCCAGCTGGCAGTTATTCACTGCAATGGGGTTTTTAGACAAGGGGTAGCAGAGGCAAGGTAGGAGTGCACTACAGGGTGTAATTATTTATCGGAAAAGAGTGCATTTGCAGAATGTCTGATTTATTCCTTGGTACAAAATGAATGGCCACATAATGACATTACAACACTGACTTCATAGTCCCATCCGGAAGTATTGGAATGGCAAGGCCAATTATTGTGTTTTAGCTGTACACTGAAGACATTTGAGTTTGAGATCAAAAAAATCTGAATTTCAAATTTCATTTCCTGTTATTGACATCTAAATGTGTTAAACAGCTTAAAACATGACACCTTTTGTTTGAGCCATTGGACCAGGTGACTGCCAGGTGCTTCTTGTTGCCCAGGTGTGCCCTGTTAGATTGATTGTTTAAACAATTAAAAGCTTTGAATGTCTACCCTTGGTTTGTGCCATGTGTTTTGCCTGTAAACACTGCATTTGTTGTTAAAACAGATAAACCAACATGAAGACCAGAGAGCTGTCTTCAGCAGAAAAGCAAGCCATTCTGAAGCTGAGAAAAGAGTGGAAATCGATCAGAGCCATTGTACAAGCATTGGGCATAGCTATACAGCAAGTTGGAATGCCCTGAAAAAGAAAGAAACCATTGGTGTACTAACAACCAGACATTGAACAGGTCCGCCAAGGAAAACAACAACAGTTGATAACAGAATCATTGTGAGAGCTGTGGATAAAAACTCAAAAACAACAGTCAGTGACATCACCATCAACCTCCACAGGGCAGGGGTGAAGGTGATCCACCGTTTGAAGAAGACTTTGAGAGCAGAACTATAGACTTGATACTACAAGATGCAAACCACTCATTATCAGTAAGAATCAGAAAGCCAGATTAGAATTTGCAAAGAAATACAGAGATGAGCCAGTAAAGTCCTGGAATAAAGATTAACCTCCAAAGTGATGGGAAGGCCAAAGTGTGGAGAAAGAAAGGATCTGTACATGATCCAGAACATATGAGCTCACTGGTCAAGCACAGTGGTAGAGGTAGTGTCATGGCTTGGGCTAGCATGACTGCTTCTGGAACAGGCTCACTGCTTTATTGAAGATAAATGATTTCAGAAGTTTACAGGAACATTCTATCTGCCAATTTACAGAGAAATGCATCCAGTCTAACTGAGAGGAACAATAACCCAAAAGCACTGCCAACTCAACAAAGACAATAACCCAAAATGCACTGCCAACTCAACAAAGACAATAACCCAAAATGCACTGCCAACTCAACAAAGACAATAACCCAAAATGCACTGCCAACTCAACAAAGGGTGTCATCAGGGGAAAAAGTGGAAGATGTTAAACTGGCCAAAGCAAACACCAAACTTTAACCCATTTGAGCGGCATTTCACCTCCTGAATAGACTGAAAAAAGAAGCCCTCCAAAACAAACAACAACCGAAAGAGGCTGCCGTAAAAGCCGGGAAAAGCATCACAAAAGAAGAATGCAACAGTTTGGTAATGTCAGTGGGTCACCAGCTTGATGCAGTTATTGCAAGCAAGGGATATGCAACCAAATATTAAGTGTTGTTTACTTTAAGACTTACTTTTTAAAACTTTTTTTATATATACTTTTGCTCACCTAAAAACTGGGTGGTCTGCCACCAAAGGTGCCATGTTCTAAGCTGTTTAACACAAAAATATCAGGACATGAAATCTGAAGTTTTGATCTTCTTATCTTTTGATCACAAATGTCTTTAGTGTATAGCAAAAACAAAAGAATTGGCCATGCTGTTCCATTACTTTCAGAGGGGACTAATACTCAAGAGATTTGGGCAAAATCCCTATAACACCACAGAGATTTAAATCAACACAAGCTAGATATGATTCCTTGCGTTTGCATGAATGTGATTTGAGATCAAACGTGGAGTGGCATTCAGGGTGACAAGGCTTATTTCCCTATGGATTCCAGCATGAGGTCATCAGAAATCCATGAAAATTGAAATGAACAAATGGTGATGTGATTGGATTTGATTCACTCACTTTCAGTAACCGGAACCACTGTCAGATCCGGAGCCTAGAAATACACCCTGAGACACACATTCACACCTTGGGGCAATTTATCTTCACTGATCCACCTGGCATGTTTTTGATAAGTAGGAGGAAACCCATGTAGACATCAGGAGAACATGTAAAGATGTAAGAGAAGCTTACATTAATGTCTGTGTGGAGTTTTGAATATTCTCCCCATCTCTGTGTGGGTTTCTTCCAAGTTCTCTGTAATCCTCCCACTGTCTGAAAACATGCCAGTAGGTGGATTTACAGGTACTATGTTAAATTGCCTCATGGTGTGAATGAGTGTGTGAATGTGTGTGCATGGTGTCCTGTGAGGGACTGGCATCCCATTCAGGGTAATTTCCAGCCTTGTGTCCAGTGTTCCCAGGATAGGCTCTGGATCCAGCATGATCCTGAACGGAATAAAGTGGCTACTGAAGATGAATGAATGAAACTTGTTATAATTCTGCAGGTGTGAGGCCACACCAATGGTTTTGAAGTTTATAATGTTAAAGAGATACTGTAAATAAATCTAGGGTGGGGGAGAAAATCAACCCTCATTTATGTTACATCTGTGAGCATTTTAGATAACTTTGTCTTCACCATTTTGTTTGCAAATACATGAGCTATTTTGCTTGATTTATAGCCTATGTGTACAACTGAAGCGCCAGTTTCCACATTTCTTACAAACATACACGATGCAGGAAAGGATGCAGCTTCTCTATGAGGTCTTTGTGACAGCTTTAAATTGAAAACAGCAGCCAGAACTTGACATGTTGTGGAGTTCATCACAAAACGCGCTTCATGATTCTACAAACACAAACAAGGTGCCTTGTCCTAAAAGCTCGTGTTTTGGGCCTTCGGGGTTTGGAGGGGCACAGGTCCTCGCTGAGCCTCAACACATGCCGTGTTCTGGCACACAAGAGTCCTCTTTCTTGGCTTGTGACTGTTTGTATTGTATATGAGTAAAGTAGGAACTGAAAGGTCTAGAGCAAGTAGTCACTGAAATCCACACAGGTTCAATCACAAATTTGGAAGATAAGATCTCCAGTGGAGATGAGCATAACGGTATGCTATAGCGTGCTAAAGCTAAACCACAAGCAAGCAAGGAAGCAAGTAAGTATGTAAGTAAGTATGTAAGTAAGTATGTAAGTATGTAAGTAAGTATGTAAGTAAGTAAGTATGTAAGTAGGTAAGTAAGTAAGCAAGCAAGCAAGTAAGCAAGTAAGTATGTAAGTATGTAAGTATGTAATTAAGTATGTAAGTGAGTAAGTAAGTATGTAAGTAAATAAATAAGTAAGTATGTAAGTATGTAAGTAAGTATGTAAGTAAGTAAGTATGTAAGTAGGTAAGTAAGTAAGCAAGCAAGCAAGTAAGCAAGTAAGTATGTAAGTATGTAAGTATGTAATTAAGTATGTAAGTGAGTAAGTAAGTATGTAAGTAAATAAATAAGTAAGTATGTAAGTATGTAAGTAAGTATGTAAGTAAGTAAGTATGTAAGCATGTAAGTAAGTAATTAAGTAAGTATGTAAGTAAGCAAGTAAGTAAGTAAGTATGTAAGTAAATAAGTAAGTAAGTATGTAAGTATGTAAGTAAGTATGTAAGTATGTAAGTAAGTAAGTATGTAAGCATGTAAGTAAGTAATTAAGTAAGTATGTAAGTAAGCAAGTAAGTAAGTAAGTATGTAAGTATGTAATTAAGTATGTAAGTGAGTAAGTAAGCAAGTATGTAAGTAAATAAATAAGTAAGTATGTAAGTAAGTATGTAAGTAAGTATGTAAGCATGTAAGTAAGTAATTAAGTAAGTATGTAAGTAAGCAAGTAAGTATGTATGTAAGTAAATATGTAAGCAAGCAAGCAAGTAAGTAAGTATATAAGTAAGTAAGTATGTAAGTATGTAAGTAAGTATGTAAGTATGTAAGTAAGTAAGTATGTAAGTAAGTAAGTAAGTAAGTATGTAAGCATGTAAGTAAGTAATTAAGTAAGTATGTAAGTAAGCAAGTAAGTAAGTAAGTATGTAAGTATGTAATTAAGTATGTAAGTGAGTAAGTAAGCAAGTATGTAAGTAAATAAATAAGTAAGTATGTAAGTAAGTAAGTATGTAAGCATGTAAGTAAGTAATTAAGTAAGTATGTAAGTAAGCAAGTAAGTAAGTATGTATGTAAGTAAATATGTAAGCAAGCAAGTAAGTAAGTAAGTATGTAAGCATGTAAGTAAGTAAGTAAGTGTGTAAGTAAGCAAGTAAGTATATAAGCAAGTAAGTAAGTAAGTAAGTGTGTAAGTAAGTATGTAAGTAAGTAAGCAAGCAAGTAAGTAAGCAAGCAACTAAGTAAGTAAGTATGTAAGCAAGAAAGTAAGTAAGTAAGTATGTAAGCAAGTAAGTAAGCAAGTAAGCAAGTAAGTAAGCAAGCAACTAAGTAAGTAAGTATGTAAGCAAGAAAGTAAGTATGTAAGCAAGTAAGTAAGCAAGTAAGCAATCAAGTAAGTAAGTAAGTAAGCAAACAAGTAGGTAAGTATGTAAGTAAGTAAGAATGTAAGCAAGCAAGTAAGTATGTAAGTAAGCAAGCAAGTAAGTAAGTATGTAAGTAAGTAAGTATGTAAGCAAGTAAGTAAGCAAGCAAGTAAGTATGTAAGCAAGTAAGTATGTAAGTAAGTAGGAAAGTAAGTAAATAAGTATGTAAGTAAGTATGTAAGTAAGCAAGTAAGTAAGTAAGTAAGCAAGTAAGTATGTAAGCAAGCAAGTAAGTATCTAAGCAGCTAAGTAAGTAAGTAAGTAAGTAAGTATGTAAGCAAGAAAGTAAGTATGTAAGCAAGTAAGTAAGTGAGCAAGTAAGTAAGTATGTAAGTATGTAAGTAAGTAAGTGAGTAAGTAAGTAAGTAAGTATGTAAGTATGTAAGTAAGTATGTGAGTAAGTAAGTATGTAAGTATGTAAGTAAGTAAGTAATTATGTAAGTAAGTAAGTAATTATGTAAGTAAGTATGTAAGTAAGTAAGTAAGTAAGTATGTAAGTAATTAAAGCTTTATTTATATGGCACAATTTAAAACAATGTTTACAAAGTGCTTTACAGAAGAAAGGAAGTAAAATTAAATAAATAAAAGAAATAAAAAGGCTAAGCAAAGAAAATAGAATAAACAAAAGAATATAAATAAAATCAAGTATGGAAAATTAACTGGTTTGAGGAAAGGCCCAAGTGAACAAATGCGCTTTAAGATACTTTTTAAAAGTGTTAATTGAATCAACTGCACGTAGGTTGTCAGGGACAGAGTTCCACAGCTTAGGCCCGTAGTGACTAAAGGCTGACTCCTTGCTTTTCAGCCGTGTTTTGTGTACAATCAGTAGGTTGCAATTGTATGACCTAAGTGAGTATATTTAGCAGGAGTATATTTAGTCATCATATTACAAAGGTATGTAGGAGCACCACCATGAAGACATTTGAAAATGAATAACAGGATTTTAAAATCAATTCTGTAAGACACAGGTAGCCAGAGAAGTGATTTAAATGCCAGAATTATATGATTCTTCAGTCTAGTATGGGTCAGCATTTTTGCAGCTGCATTCTGAACTCTCTGTAAGTGTTTATTGGAGCTCTTTGGTAAGCCAACCAAAACACTGTTGCAGTAGTCGAGTCTAGATGTAACATATGCATGTAGGAGTTTCTCACTATCTGTGGGGGAGAGAATATCACGTACTTTAGAGCTGTTACAAGGTTATAACATGCTGTTTTACAAACATTGCTAATATGTTGTTTTTTAAAAAAAAAAAAAAAAACTGAGATCACTCTCAAAGACAATCTCTAAATTCTTCACGCAGTCATTAGCCTTGAGAGACAAGGAGACTAGATATGGCATAATTAACTTTCCATTTGCATCATTTCCGATAATAAGTACCTCTGTCTTATCTTTATTTAGCTGCAGAAAGTTCTGTGACATCCGCAAGTTTATGTTCTCTGCGCAGTTTACAGGGGTGCTAATCAACTTGTGGGCATCTGGTGCAAGTGAGAGATAGAGTTGCGTGTCATCTGCATACTCATGGAAGGAGATGTTATATATATTAATCACACCAGCTAATGGCAGCATATATAAGTTAAATTACAAAGGACCCAAAATTGAGCCTTGGGGAACACCACAAGATATCACATGACGTCTGGAGGTGTGTGTACCCAGTGCAGCAGAATATTCCCTGCCACTTAAGTAGGATGCAAATCAATCTAGGACTAAGTGCAGCTGTCCCTGGGTTCATTTAACCATGACTTGATATATGACTGGGGGAAAAACCAACAGGAAAAAAAACAAACAGGAGCGTTTATGGTTTAAATATGTATTACTGTTCCAGCTTATTAAACAACACTAAGCTTGGACTAGATTCTGTTTCACTTGGATAAGAGTATACATCAACTGAATAATCATATATATAAATGAAGCTGCCAGACTTAATAAAAGCATGTTCTATTAAGGTGCATGTCTGGAAGAGGTCATCGAGTGGCCACATGACTTTTTGGAAGCATAAACAGAGTGTCATGAATTATTCAGCTGCCACCTGTAATGCATGACAAATTACCAATTACCATTACATTAACAGAAGGAGGTACACAACTCACTGTGTGTGTGTGTGTGTGTGTGTGTGTGTGTGTGTGTGTGTGTGTGCCTAAACAGGCTTATATAGCATGTAAATGACCAGACATGTGCTCATTGAGTATGATCTTGAAAAAACCCCACAAGACATTAGCAGCTTAATTTCAGGCAGCTTCCTTCATTTCAGCAGCTTCCTGCAGGTTAAGGTCATGAAAATATTTCATGAGTCAACATTATATCTCCCAGAGTCCAGAACAGCATGTTTACCACAAAGACCTGAATCCACAAAATGTCTGTTAAATCAAACCTTACTTAAGATAACATTATGATATCTTTCTAAATTTAGTAAGGTAAATATGTATTTTGTGGAATTTAAGGAAGCAAATGCTGCCATAACAGCCCTTTAATAGATACATTTATTTTTGGTTCTCTGTGTCACATTCTTTTGGTCACACTATCCTAAGTTAGACCACCTGCTCGTTCCAAATGTAGAAAGCAGAACTATAAGCAGAAAGCATAATATTTGAATAGATTTGCTCTAGTAATAAATCTTTGAACTGATTGGTTAGCATATTCTTTCAAACCTGAATATTTATAGCTTGGCATTTGGAACACATTGTAACAAGTCATTATTTAATTCTGCCCTAACAAAGACTAAAACCAGTCCGGATTACATAAACTGAAGCTGAAACATGGCAGAGAGTGAAGCCATTCAGTTTCCGCCCATGTGTCTTCAATAGGAGTGATTACGGTTTGGTGGAGTGAGTTTTCCCTGGAATCATTGTTGTCTACGTCAATTTAGAATAAGTGAGAATATAAATGTACACTGTAAAACCGGATAAGTTCATTTAACTCAAAAAATCTGAGGAAACTAATTACCTAATTAAATTTTTAAGTTGATAAATCAATTTCTTTAAACCAAATACACTTAAATTTAACAAAAATAAATTTTAAATGACAAAGTTTGAGTTAAATTTTTGTTATATTTAAGTGTATTTGGCTTAAAGAAATTGATTTATCAACTTAAAAATTTTGAGGTAATTAGTTTCCTCAAATCTTTTGAGTTAAATGAACTTATCTGGTTTTACAGTGTAGGACAGAGCTAACATTCATCCTGAAATGCTTTACAGGTAGTTTTTTTGGTGTTTTTTTATTTTTATTTTATTTATTTATTTATTTTTATAATCGCTAGGACCCATTTCTCGATACCTAAGTCATGTTTTCAAAACTCTTGACACAGTGAGCACAACAGCAGTCTATGTGGGCTAAACTGTTGATCGTTTTTCATTGCTTTGGCACAAAATGCATTCAGTGACTACGTCTTTCAGATGACATGAATTCTTTTCTCACTTAAACACAACCATCAGCAAAACTCTATGCACCCACAGGCCAATTTGCACATGTTTGCATATTCTTTTCAAAACTGTTCAACTTGAGTTCAAAACCCAACTCAGAACTGAATAAGACGGAAATTTGCTACATTTCTACAGTAATACCATATTGAAATATCTTCCAAATCTAAAAATAGTAGTTCTACCAAAACGATTAGACCAACTACAGCTGATTCCCAGTGTATTCCCACTGACTCCCATTCCCTACTGAGGTGTTAGTCTTTCAAATTCATTACTATCATTACAAAAGGAGACATTTTAAAAATAATTTTACAGTAATGTAAACTTAGACCCAGTCAGAGATATAGTGGCTAACAGAGGAAGAAGAGGGAGAGGGAGAAGGAGAAGGAGATCAGTACGTATGGGTTGTGAAAGAGACTGAAGATCAAGAGCTGTAGTCTCAGATGAGATTAGATCTACTATAATTGATCATGTAATAAATCATGGTTGATCAATGAGAGAGGCTGGTCTGAGAGTGCAGCCAAATCTGCAACGCTCAACAGTGGCATCTATTGTAAGAATTGTCTGGCAAAACGATAGGTACGATGTATGTTCTGCAGGGGCGTGTGACTGAACTGCACATTTCAGAAGTACATTGAGCAAATTTTGAGTGTTTGTAATTCTGCTTAGGACCCAACGGTTACGTCCTACAGGAGGGAGAGGTAGGATTTTCACTGATGTGCAGGAAACTGCACAACTTCAACTGTCGTTGAAATGGTCATCAAAAACAATGGCATAAAACCAATTGAACCATACTGCATCATGTATGATTGATTCCTGTAATGTGTACTGCAGTAAATTCTAAAGAGTAGAGGGTGTCGCTATTGTATCGCAAAGAAATTTAGCAATTTTTAAAAAAAAAAAAAACTAAACTACAAAAAAAAAAAAAACATTGTGTAATGCTCACTGTTATTAGCGGTTTTTTAGAGTATTGTTTTATGAGTGAGAAAGTGAGCTTGCTGGGTGACAACCTTTGCTGGTGATATGGAAGAATGAGTTGATATGAGACATGTATGAAGTGCTTTGGTAGTTTTAGTGCATTTGGGTGTGAAATTGCTGTGCCAAGCTGAAAGCTGGAAGAGTGTGAAGAGTTTTGAAAAAGTGAAAAAGTGTTGAGAAATGGGTCCTAGTGAATGTATAAAAAAAAAAAAAAAAAAAAACTCTAACATAATTGAAAGATCCTGGATAAGGTTTTTATATGGAAACCATTTATTTGCTTGGAGACTTCCACGAGTGTTTAGGAAATTCTAGTTTGGTTTGTAATCAAGAAAATTCATGCTTTACAAATTCCTTCACAGTTTATGGCTGTGGTATATTTTGTATAGTTTTACACATTTCTGATGGAAGGAATGTTTGTGTGTGTGTGTGTGTGTGTGTTATGATAAGATACAAAGCTTAAGGTTAGATGCGGGATTAGTGTTCATACATTTTTTATGTTTTCATGGGTTTTCTATGGGTTCTCCCAAAAACACGTAGGTGGATTGGCGACCCCAAAGTTGCCCTTAGGTGTGAATGTGTGTGTGTAGTCCCCCACATGGCCCTGCATCCACCACAACCGAAACAAGTTAAAGCGCTTCTGAAACACGCATGAATGAATAAAACCTTTTGTTTGTTTGAATTCATCCCAATTTCTCATGAGATCAGTTTGGTTAATGAATAGCAGTTTGTATTAAAAACCAGTTAGTATTATATACAGGGTGTCCCAAAAGTCTCCATACACAGGGGACTACAGTATGTACGCCAGCACCACATCAATCATGCCTTCATCAGTGGATGTTCATGGATGTCCACTTCTCGGTTGGTCCTCAACACCTCCAGTCTTTTTGAATATGTTAATAAGTTTGGCACCAGCGTCGTGTGTTATGCGCTTAAAGCCTATATATATATATATATATATATATATATATATATATATATATATATATATATATATATATATGCTTTAAAAATGCCTTTGACAAATGAAAGAACGTATTGAACATATATATATACACATAAAGTAAGTATAAACATTTTGGAAAATTTTTTGCTAAAAAGTATTAATTTCCCCTCTGTATGGAGACTTTTGGGACACTCTGTAGTTCCATTGCAATACACATTGTCAAAAAGCAACTGTGGGCAGCATGTGCAAGGATAACTTCTTGCCATGCAGTTGCCTATAATTGGTAAATAAAACCCGTCTCACATGAGTAACTGGGTCTTTCTTTCTCAAGGACATGGTTTAAGAAGGATTACGCAAATGTCATCATTTACAGTTTGGAAACATAAAACATGCTGAAGTAACTCATTTCGCTGTTACAGCTTAATAACACAGTTGCTTAACACATGGTCTTTTGTATCTTGAATCCATTTTCCTGAGTTAGCAGTGTCTGCAGTTGTAGAAACAGAGAGCACATGAAAGGGGTTAATTAGACGAGGGGCCTATAAAGCTGGAAGCGTAGTGTGGAGCAGATGTTGGACTTGGCAAGCACAGAACCATGTTACTCAATGCTCACTGCTTGCTCCTGCTAATACCAATGCCAGCACAGCGTATGAACCACCACACCTCTCACTCTGTCTTAAATGATTACACTTTTTCCATCTTATGTCTAATCAGCACCAGTGTTTAGGTAGTGTACTGGATTTCAGCGAATGGACAGTTGGCACTTTCTGTGAGTGTAAGTAGATGTATGTAGTGTAACTAGGGTATGGAAAAAAGTTGATTTGATAATGTTTAAGCTAGGAAACGGGATGTAATGTAGGACTGAGCTTCATTCATTTGGAATAGGAGATGCGAACTGATTTTTTAAAGAGAGAAAAAACTTCACCTTCCTGCTTTCATGACCTACATTCCCTCTGTCAAAATGTGTGAGTGTGTGTGTGTGTGTATACATGTGCTTATATATACATTAATATATACATTAATTTGCAATGTGCTTGCTCTATGTGTGTACCTTTTTAGCACATGACACATCAAAAGACCAGAGTGAAAGTAGGTTTTGCTAGTTAACCACAGGAAGTGGAACAGATCTGAAGGTGAACCAGTGAAGGGAGGAGTTGAGCAGGAGCAAGAGACGTAGAAGCGAAGGCTCTGTTTAGGGGAGCGAGTATACAGAGAGGGGGGAGAAGAGGGGTAGCTTGGGTGGACAGGTTTCAGATTTATGGCACAGGAAGCAGTTACTGACATTGAAAAGGGAACTGGGTATATTAGTGTGATTATTATTAATTATTATTATTATTAGTAGTAGTAGTAGTAGTAGTAGTAGTAGTAGTAGTAGTATTGTTATGTAATAGATGGAATATAACAATACTGCTTATCTTCAATGCAAAATTGTACTGGTTTTATTTTGGTCTAATTATTATTTCAAAAATTATTTTATTGTATTGTAATGTTTTCTGGGATCTTTATCTGTCTATAGTCAACTCAAGAGCTTGAGCAAAAAATGGTTGTATTAAATAAAGCTTACAGTAGGGAGGATAGTGAGAGAGGCAATGCGAAACCAAAGTTCATTGTTTTAGAATAGCCTTTTTTGTTCATTCTTATGGTTGTCAAGTTTCAAAATCAATTACTACAGTAGATGTGTCCTGGTCTACAGTGGCAGTTCCATCTAGGGCCACTGTGCAGAACTTCTTCTGTTGTCTCCCTCATTTCCTGTTTTACCATGCTCACATGTTTGTTGATTTTCTTGATAGTTCCCCGTTTCTCTCCGTTGTTGCTGGAGTTGTTGCGTTCGGGTAATGTTATGTTTTGTGTTTGTTTCTTTACTTCCGTTTGAGGTTGTTTGTACTCTGCATAGTCTTTTTGATAGTTTAAGTATTTCTAGCCTTTTTTAATTTGGTTAGTTTCTGGTTGTCCCTGGTATTCTGGGTTTTTTTCTGTCCTTATATCTGTTTCCCTGAGTCTTTGTTCCATTTAATAAAAGAAGTCATTGATTTGCATCCACCTCCATGGACTCCATCATAACAAGATGTCACCTCCATAAGAACATAAGAAGTGGGGCGAAAAAGAAGCCCTTCCTGAGTTCAAGACACACAAAGCAGAACTTGAACGTTACTAAAAACTACATCAGAACTACAGCTGACATCATGAATGGTAAAATGGTAAATGCACTTATATAGCGCTTTTATCCAAAGTGCTTTACACTGTGTCTCATTCACCCATTCACAACCACACTCACACCAATGGTAGCAGAGCTGCCATGCAAGGCGCTAACTTGCCATCGGGAGCAACTCTGGGTTCAGTGTCTTGCTCAAGGACACTTTGGTATGTGGATTCATGTGGGCCAGGAATCGAACCGCCAACCCTACGATTACTGGACAACCCTCTCTACCACCTGAGCCACAGCCGCCCAATCACACGTTGTGGTCAGATGAGAAAATCAAAATCAAAAAATTTTTGCTCATGCACACCGGCGCATGTGTGGTGACAACAAGGAGAGTGCATATGGGTTGTACCAGCATATTTCGGCACTAAATCTGGTTGCCTCTGCCATGAGGTTAAAATGAGATCATAGGTGGAACAAGCAAATGCCACCAAACATGCTTCCAATTCACCAGAGTAATGGTTGCAAGAGCCTAAAACCAATGTTTGACAATGGCCATATTAGTAAACCTGTACACAATAAAGAAAATTTTGTCTTCAAATAAAACCAAATAGCATCTTAAGCTCAAAAATCACTCACTGTATGCATTATTCATTTTACGTATTCATTTGTGCAGTGGTTAATGTTGACACCTCACAGCTCCAGAGTTCTCGGTTCGATCCTGAGCTCAGGTTACTGTCTGTGTGGAGTTTCACATGTTCTCACCGTGTTTGCAAGGGTTTCTTCTGGGTTAAACAGTTTTCTCCAACCTCCTGAAAACATGCTGGTAGGTGGATTAGCAACTCTAAATTGACCCTCGGTGTGACAGTGTATGTATTGTGTCCTATGATGGACTGCCATCTCATACAGAGTGTATTCCCACCTCACACCCAGTGTTCCCAGCATAGATTCTAGAGCCACTGTGACCCTGACCAGCACAAAGGGGTTAATGAAGACGAATGGAATGAATGAATTTCCGTGAAGGATGCCGATAATTTTGAATATTGGTGTGAGAACAGGATGGTTGTGCAGAAACTTGGCATGTATGACAGGAAAGATGCTGTTGGCTGTTATTACATTTAGAGCAGAAGAGTTTTGAGGAGTGAGCCTTAGAGTTTAATCCATGGGGAAACTAAAACACATTTACGAGTGTAACATAATCTATCCAGGCATACCCAATACAAACAGTGCAGACCAGGCAGCGAAACGCCTGATTCAGTACTAGTCTAATCCTATCATACTTTAAGCATAAATGAGTTAACGTTGCTGATGATAGACAGGTACGGACATTGTAGACAGGTATGGGCATTCATACACACACGCACACACACACACACAAATCAAGCTGCATACAAATAATTAAAGAAAACATTTCAAACAGTTTGTGATTATGTGCCAAACGTGTGAATTTATATCTGCGCTATATTAATGAGGCAAGACTGAACTTGTTTTGCCTCGTCTGAACATTTCCTGGTGTTTTGGTTGGAAAACAGCCTATTTTCTCTCCTAAACTCGTGAATGGAGTTCTTTTACTGCTCTGACCTTGATGGCCACTCAGCACCACCCCTCCTTAGGTGACCCATCTGAGCAATCACCACATTACCCCCCAACCCCCACACACATGCACACTCGCGCACACACACACACACACGCACACACACACACACACACACAAACTCCAGCACTATAAACACCACCTATTACCACCTCTCCACAAACGCTATACCAATACCAGCACGTACTACTGCCAAACACAGCCCAACTGTGCCAACACTTTTCTATCAAGACCACACACAACCACCTGAAACACACACTGCTGAGAGCAAACACTGCACCGTTCCACAGTCACACCAACAAGTGCACATCCACGCACCAGCGACTCAACTGTATACCATTCCAGCCATATGTACACACAGTCCTCAGACACAAACTTTGCGCTAGATTAGCACAAGATTAGTGCTATTGCATCTCTGGTCATATAACATTTTACACAAAAATAAATGTTTTGAGTAAATTCCAATACATTGTAAGTAATCTATGTGATGTAAGTAAATGAATGCAAGTTTAAAGATATTTAACATCCATAACACACAGAATTTCACAGATACACATAAATGTACATAATTTATATAAACATTGTCCTGGCTTTAACTTCACAACACACACACACACGCACACACACACACACACACACACACACACACACACACACACACTTTAATACTATTATTTGGATTGGCTTGGAAGCTGAAGTATCCTGATCCAAACGATTGCATAATAGGACCTGCAGAATGCTCAACTCTGCATCTAAACACTAAAAACACTGTAATTAAATAATATTATGTATCAATATCAATATCATG